>NC_041390.1:92101485-92157922 GCF_002162155.2 Triticum dicoccoides
ATATAGCCAATGAAGAAAAATGACAGAAATAGTGAAGACAATGCAAAGTTGAAAAACAACTGAGGAATTTTCAAAGAACTGAGGAAAAGCTCAATTAAAGATTTTCAACATTTTGTGGTGGCATGACCCACCGTATAAGAATGATGATTTCAGACACCGAGTACAATTGTCGTAGGGTTCTGAGAATCAGATTCTTCGTTAATTTCTTCACACTTCGAGTGTTAGTCTTCATTGATTGAAGAAAAATGTGTCTTCATGTGTTGCACATCTAAGTCATCAATTTTGCATAAGTGTTAGGATGAGTGTCCTTTTCAAAGAACATTCGAAGATTCTAAGATATTTAGCTCACACCGCAACTTGCTAAATCTCTTCTCATCCAAGGGCTTTGTGAAGATATCGGCTAGCTGTTCTTCAGTCTTCACATGCTCAATAGAAATGTCTCCCTTTAAGACATGATCACGAAGAAAATGATGACGAATCTGAATGTGCTTTGTCTTCGAGTGCTGAACTGGGTTGTGAGCAATCTTGATGGCACTCTCATTGTCACAGAAGAGAGGCACATTCTTCACGTTGTCGCCATAGTCCTTGAGAGTTTGCTTCATCCACAGCAATTGAGCACAACAAGAACCAGCAGCAATGTACTCTGCTTCAGCAGTCGACAGTGATACGCAGTTCTGTTTCTTCGAGGACCAACAGACCAAAGATCGTCCGAGGAAATGACATGTACTAGATGTTGACTTGCGGTCCACACAATCACCAGCATAGTTAGAGTCAGAATATCCAATGAGATCAAAAGCCGAGCCCTTGGGGTACCATAATCCAAGTGTTGGTGTGTGAGCTAGATATCGAAGAATATGTTTCACGGCCTTATGGTGTGATTCCTTCGGTGTATCTTGAAATCGGGCACACATGCAAACACTAAGCATTATATCTGGCCTAGATGCACATAAGTACAATAAAGACCCAATCATGGAGCGGTATAGCTTTTGATCGAAGTCAATACCATTTTCATCAGTGCATAGATGGCCATTTGTGGGCATAGGAATTTTGACGCCTTTGCAATCTTGCATGCCGAATTTCCTCAGTACATCCTTGAGGTATTTCTCCTGATATATGAATATGCCATTGCGTTGTTGACGAATTTGAAGACCTAAGAAGAATTTCAATTCTCCCATCATAGACATTTCATATTCCTCCCTCATCATATAACCAAATTCATCAGTATAACGTTGGTCAGTACAGCCAAAGATAATATCATCAACATATATTTGGCACACAAATAGTTCACCATCATAAGATTTAGTGAAAAGAGTAGGGTTGAGTGAACCGGGTTTGAAGCCTTTCTTCACGAGGAATTCCTTCAAAGTATCATGCCACTCCCGTGGGGCCTGCTTGAGGCCATAGAGGGCCTTATTGAGTTTGAAGACTTTGTTAGGATGCTTTGGATCTTCAAAACCTGGGGGTTGAGCAACATATACTTCTTCCTCAAGCTTACCATCGAGGAATGCACTTTTCACATCCATTTGATATAAAGTGATATCATGATGGTTAGCATAAGCAAGTAATATGTGAATGGCCTCAAGTCTAGCAACAGGTGCAAAAGTTTCATCGAAGTCAATTCCTTCAACCTGTGTGTAGCCTTGAGCTACAAGCCGTGCTTTATTCCTCACCACTAGGCCATTTTCATCTTGCTTGTTGCGGTAGATCCACTTTGTGCCGATGATATTGTGCTTGCGAGGATCTGGACGTTTGACCAGTTCCCAAACGTTGTTGAGCTCAAACTGATGTAATTCTTCTTGCATGGCCTGAATCCACCCAGGCTCCAGAAATGCTTCATCTACCTTAGTGGGCTCTATGATAGAGACGAAAGCAAAGTGCCCAAAAAAGTTAGATAAATGTGAAGCTCTTGAGCATGTGAGAGGACCTGGAATGTTGATGTCGCTGATGATTTTCTCAATTTGCACTTCATTTGCGACGCGAGGATGAGTGGTTGACGTTGAGGAATTTGATCAGCATTTTCTTCAGCACCATTTTCCTTAGGTGCATTAGCATGACGTTCTTCATGTTCTGGAATAACTTCTTCAGCAAATTCTTCAGTAGGAATTATATCCTCTGTAGCCTTGAGCTTAATAGATTCCTCAGGAGGTATTTCATATGTCACAGGAGGTAGGTGCTCTCTTTGCGAGCTATTAGTCTCCTCGAACCGCACATCTACAGTTTCAACAACCTTGTGATGATAGGTGTTGAAGACTCTGTAGGTGTGCGAGTCCTTACCATAACCGAGCATAAAACCTTCATGTGCTTTCGGTGCAAATTTAGAACTGTGATGAGGATCTCTAATCCAACATTTAGCACCGAAGACTTTGAAATAACTCACATTGGGTTTCTTGTTAGTGAGGAGTTCATAGGCAGTCTTCTTGAAGAATTTGTGAAGATATACTCTGTTGATGATGTGGCTCGCAGTATCAATTGCCTCAAGCCAGAAGCGAGGAGGCGTCTTGTACTCATCAAGCATAGTGCGGGCCATCTCAACAAGAGTCCTGTTCTTGCGCTCCACGATGCCATTTTGCTAAGGAGTATAAGGAGCAGATAACTCATGAGTAATACCAAGTTCATCAAGATAGTCATCAAGGCCAGTGTTCTTGAACTCAGTTCCATTATCACTCCTGATGTGCTTGATCTTCACACCAAAGTTGGTTGAAGCCCTCGAGGAAAATCATTTGAAGACTTCCTGCACTTCAGTTTTGTAAGTGATAATATGGACCCATGTATATCGAGAGTAATCATCAACAATGACAAAGCCATATAAGGATGCAGCATTGGTAAATGTGGCATAGTGAGTAGGGCCAAAGAGATCCATGTGAGGCAATTCAAATGGTCCAGTAGTAGTCATGATAGTCTTCGCTGGATACTTGGCCTTGGTCATCTTTCCAGCTTCATAGGCTCCGCATAAGTGATCCTTGAGGAATTTGACATTTCCAATGCCAATGACATGCTTCTTCTTCGCGAGCATGTGTAGATTCCTCATGCCAGCATGACCAAGTCATCGATGACATAGCCAGCCTTCTGAAGCTTTTGCAAGTAGACATGTAGTAGGTTGTGGTCCTGTAGATTAATCAACAATGTACAAATATCCTCTCCTAAAGCCTTAGAAGACTTTGGAATTGTCAGCTTCCATGATCACAACACAACTATACTTGCCAAAGACAACCACCATACCAAGATCACAAAGCATTGAGACAGACATGAGGTTGAACCCTAAGGACTCAACAAGCATGACTTTGTCCGTGTGTCGATCCTTTGAGATTGCAACCTTACCTAGGCCCAATACCTTGCTTTTGCCTTTGTCAGCGTAGGTGATGTGCTTCAGATGTGATGGAGATAAAGCAGTGTCCATCAATAAGCTCCTGTCACCAGTCATGTGATTTGTACATCCACTATCAAGGACCCACTTAGTGGCTTTGGGTTGATCATCCTGCAGATGAATTAGTGCAACTTACGAACTCATATAGTTCATCAATGAACAATATGACATCAATTTCATCAGACAATGGAACAGATAAAACAGTATGAGGACGTGAGAAATGAAAATTCATTTCTTCATGATTAGCTTGCATCCTTTCAAGCATATCCAGGTCTCCAGCAAATTCATCAGACGTTTAAGTTCGTCTGGAGACCTGACCCTGCATAAGAGGTTAGTTCTTTTTCTTCACCACCCACATCTGAAGGGGTGGCAAAGAGTTCATCATTCTGCGAGCTCCATAAGATAAAGGTGGCATAGATGCCAATCCACTTCGTTTCACATAAGAGTGGTTATGGTAAGCATAAGACTAAGCAGAGAAATTCTTCGAGGACTTATGAACATCATGATTTGAAGAATAATGCACATATCCATACTCCTTAGATCTTCCCTGTGAAACAGAGTTGTTAGCATGGTGATAATCATGTGAGGACTTTGATCCTTTTGAGGAATTTGATCCACATGAGGAGTTTGGTCCATATGAGGACTTGGATCCGTATGAATAATTTGATCTGGGGTTCCTATTCTTCACAGGTGGCGTCATGATGACATTCACCTGAAGATTTTCAAGGCACCTTTTGGGAACCCAGATTTTTTCATAGGGGAACCGTTCCTGCAGTTAGTGCCAACATATCTAGCAAATACTTCACCATTCTGATATTTGAATAGTTTATAGTTGGAGTCAAATGACTCATCAGAAGAATGAGGAGATTCACATGTAAAGCTAGATAAAGTAGATGGATCCACTAAAGGTCGCTTTGCAGCAACCCATGAGGTTTTGGGATACTGCTCATGTTTCCAGTAGGTCCCGTCAGCATTGATTTTCCTCTCAAAGGCAACACCCTATTTCCTAGGGTTTCTGTTGAGGATCTGATTTTTAAGCACGTCACAAAGAGCCTGAAGCCCTTTGAGGCTTTTGTACATGCCTGTCATATACAATTCCTTCAGCCCCGCATCATCATTAATACTAGCAATGTCCTCAGATGAGGAATTAGTGATAGCAGAGGCAGTTGAAGAATTTGCAGCAATGGAAGTATTTGAGCATTCAGGTGAAGAATTAGCAATTTCACGTTCAATGCACTTCAAACATGGCGGAACAAATTCATCCTGAGTAGCGCTGATCTGTTGAGCGAGTAATGAATCATGCTCCTTCTGAAGATCTTCATAACTCACTCTTAACTGCTCAAGGTCTTGCTTTCTTTGAAGAAATTCATAAGAAAGCTTCTCATGATCAGATAGGAGAGTGTTATGTGATGACCTTGAAGATTGTCAAACTTGGACTGAAGTCTCTGAAGATTTTCAGTCAAGATTTTAGTGTGATCCATTTCCTCTCCCAACATATCATCGCTTTTGTCTAGCATATTTTGAACCTTTTCAAGAGCCTTTTGCAGTTTCACTGCAATCTTAGCAAGTTTAGAGTAGCTGGGTTTGAGGTTTTCATCAGATTCATCCTCACTAGATTCAGAGGAGGGATATTTGAGTACCTTTGAGCCTTTTGCCATGAAGCAATAGGTGGGAGTGTAGTCCTTGTTGTCATCATCAGTAGTGTTGGGGAGGTCCATTTCTTCAGGGTTGAAGATAGACTTGCTGACAAACGTAGTTGCGAGGGCTAGGCTTGCCACACCAGAGTCTGACTCCTCAAATTCCTCCTCTTCATCATTTTCTTCAGATTCAGCCTTAGAGTCCATTTCCTTGTCAATGAATGCTCAAGCCTTCTTGGAGCTGCTCTTCTTGTGAGATGAGGACTTTGAGGGTCTTGATGATGAGGACTTTGAAGATTTCTTCTTCTTCTTTGAATCATCAGAACTGTAATCCTTGTACTTCTTCCTCTTCTTCTTCGATTCCTTTTCCCACTAAGGACAATCTTGAAGGTAGTGTCCAGGTTTTTTTCATTTATGGCAGAGTCTCTTCTTGTATTCATGGGATGAGGAATCTGATCTCAAGTCACCACCTCTTGAGGATTTACCAAAACGACCACTGTCGGTGTCAAAACCGGAGGATCTCGGGTAGGGGGTCCCGAACTGTGCGTCTAGGCCGGATGGTAACAGGAGGCAAGGGACACGAAGTTTAACCCAGGTTCGGGCCCTCTTGATGGAGGTAAAACCCTACGTCCTGCTTTACTAATATTGATGATACGGGTAGTACAAGAGTAGATCTACCACGAGATTGGAGAGGCTAAACCCTAGAAGCTAGCCTATGGTATGATTGTTGTTCTGTCTGTTGTCCTATGGACTAAAACCCTCCGGTTTATATAGACACCGGAGAGGGTTAGGGTTACACAAAGTCGGTTACAATGGTAGGAGATCTACATATCCGTATCGCCAAGCTTGCCTTCCATGCCAAGGAAAGTCCCTTCCGGATACGGGACGAAGTCTTCAATCTTGTATCTTCATAGTCCAGGAGTCCGACTGAAGGTATAGTCTGGCCATCCAGACACCCCGTAATCCAGGACTCCCTCAGTATCCCCCGAACCAGGCATCAATGACGATGAGTCCGACGCGCAGATTGTCTTCGGCATTGCAAGGCGGATTCTCCTCCGAATTCCGTGTACCTGTTGAATAAAGTCTGGTTTCTTGTAAATGTTGCGCTCCTCGGCTTCTACGCGCAATAATGGCTGTCTCCCACATGTCAAACGAATATGAAAAGTCTGAGTGTTTTTACATCCACACCCCTAGCCACGTAAATGAGCCACCCATTTAAGGGGGCGAGGATTTAGATCCAAACCACACCTTCTCCCCATTGCGAGTGTTCATCAGAGCGCATCCGACAAAGGTCTATACCACCATGGCCAGCCATTGCAACTCCTCCTCTCGCCCTTCCAGCCCTTAGCCTGGATATTGGGAGAGATGCTCCATCCCGCATAGCGAGCTAGTGACGCTCCAGACCAAGGGATTTCTCCCCCCGGCCTATATGGTCCTGGTTCGAGCCGGTCTTGCCATCTATAATGGCGGAGAGCAAGCAGAGAGTGCCCCTAATCCCTCCAAAGGAGAGCGGGTGTGCCTCATCCCTTATCTAATAAGGGGGCTCAGATTTCCAATCCATCCATTTCTCCAGGGGCTCTTGGAGTTCTATGGCCTCCAGCTACACAATCTCACGCCTGCCTCCGTATTGCATATCGCGGGCTTCGTAGCCCTCTGCGAGCTGTTCTTGGGTGTTGAGGCTCATTTCGGGCTGTGGAAAGAGCTATTCTGCTTGTGCCCCATTCTCGGAAGGGGTCGATATTTCAAGTGGGCGGAGCCGAAGTGTGGCGCATCACCGGGACCGGATATCTATCCGGAACCCCAAAGAAGGCGTCCGAGGACTGGCCTTCGGAATGGTTTTACATAGAGGATGTCCCGCTGCCGGATCCTGTCCGGATCGGCCTCCCTGAGTTTGACAGTGCTCCATTAAAGAAGCACCTAAGTTGGCGTCCACGGAGCCCTCAGAGGGAAAGTGACAAGGACGTATGTTATCTGATGGGCCGGATAAGATTGTTAGCTCATTCCGGAGTGACCATGATCGGGGTCATGGCCGCATGCATCATGGGAGGGGTGCATCCGCTATAGTACAGAGGCCACCCCATGTGGGATTTCAACGGGGAGGACGACGCCACCCGCTACGGCCGTAAGGGGCCGGATTCGGCTGCGGCTCTAACAAAGACCTTGTCCGCTTTGTACAAGGGAGAAGAGGAGGATTTTCTCCGCGTCGACCCAAAGGGTGGATTTTCTATGTACAATCCCCCAAGCTGGGTAAGTGGTCATATTTACCTGCCCATTCGTTTTATATTCCCATTGTCAAATATTCAGTCTAACGACTTCAACGTAGGAGCTGCGCCAGGTTGTTAAAGAAATGAACAGCCCTCCTCCACAACCCGAGGACCCAGGAAGGTCCCTCGGCCCGGCCTCTCAAGAGGATCCGGACTTATCTGTGGAGCTGATTGATGGAGTGTTTCATCAATTGAGCAAGGACAACGCCTTGGTGGCCATTACGACCGATTACCCAGGGCTAATCCCGGCCTCCCAGGTAAATGAGATCCAAATCCCAGTACCCCGAATAGGGGTCCGCCCTCTCGTGTTTTCAGTTTCCTGATTACAACCGAACTTTGCAGGGGAGGTTTTTGAGACGGGAGGCCGAACCTGCGGCGACAAGCCAACGAGGGGCCGCAGGGCCCCGTGTGCAGAAAAGAGGTGCAGTCCGGACCGAGGCGTCAGCGCAAAGGTATGGCACGCCCCCTTATCCAGGTGTTATACCTTCAAGGCATATTAACACTCGTGCTCTCTTCAGGACAAAGAGACCTCGCCGGACTATATCCGGGGAGGCTGCCAATCGCGCCTCCACCAGCCAGGCTCCAAAGCCTGGTCTGGAGGCGGGGATGAACACAAGGCGCGCACCAGACGCTCCTCCGACGAAGGATGTGGATGGGTTGTCTGCCATCCACTCTGAGGTGGAGAGTGCCATGAACCACAGGCGCCGCCGGACAATTCTTCGCGACGCTTGTTTCCCCCAAGAGGCATTAGATGCCTTTAATTCGGGAGATGCGTACCTCCGTGCCGCTCAAAATGGTCTAGCCAGAGCCACGGAGCAATATGTAAAAGACATATGGGTAAGAAAATTTTGGTAATTATATATATATATATATATATGCCAGTAGCCCCCGAGACTTGAAACAGTTAGAATAACTGATTTAAGGATCATTTGTTATGCAGGTTCTTACAGAAAAGAATTCCCTACTGTCCAAGGAGCTGGAAGAGTGCAAAGCCCAACTTGAGGCCGCACTAGCCGCGGCAGGGGAGCCCAAGGAGACCCCCTCTAGTAATATACACTTCGAAAGATGAGTATTTTGCGAAGCACGACATGGGTGCGAATCTAACAAATGAAATTGCAGATGGCGCCGGATTGAATCCGGAAAGGCAACACCTCCTACGCCAGCTGAAGGCTGGTGAGAAGGTGCTGACAAAGGTGAGGCAGGAGAAGAACGATCTCCAAGATGCCAACACCAAGCTGGGCGTCGACCTGAAAGATGTTCGTGCCCAGTTGTCAGACTCCGTTAAGGAGAATCAGCGGCTTCGGCGCGGCATATTTAGTAAGTGCTTGAACGAACCTTTGAAAAAAAAAGTTCGGCGGGGAAGTCGACTAACAGAGTAATGTCTCTAGGTGTGCTAACAGGTCGTCCTGCAGAGGAGATGCCCGGTTCTATGGGTGACCTTCTTCACGAGCTCCCACAACTGCTCGAGCGAGTTCGGAAGGCGATGCAAGGCGTCGCCCAGGCCCTGTGGCCATCCATCTCCATGCCCGAAGGTCTTGGAGAGCTTGCGGAGAAGCTAAAGGGAGCACGGCGGTGCTTCCGATTGTGGAAGATATCGGCCTGCCATCAAGGCGCTAGAGAGGCCTGGGCCATGGTGAAGACGCGGTACACCAAGGCTGACCCCAACCACATGGCCGAGGTCGGTCCTGTGGGGCCCGATGGGAAGGAGATCCCTGTAAGCTTAGTATACGGCCAAGTAGAATTGGCCGCAAAGTATTCCTAGCAGGACTGTAAATTAGACAGCCTGTTAGATGGTATTGAAGAGGAATACAATCAGTCAGAATGACTATGTAATTTAATTGACATTTATAATGCTTTCTAGCCAGATTGTAGATCGTTTGTCATGGCCGACCTTTTCGCTTCAGCCTCGGGACCTGACGGTCCGGAGTGTGTTCGAATTCTCATGCGGTTATATAAGAACCGGGGAATGCATGGAGACCAGGTGTAGGGGTCATTAGTGCGTCAACAGACAAGTGCCCGACTAGTTATGTTATATTACATGGTTAGTAAGAAACATCTTCCAGGGAGAATAGTTCCGTTAGGGGTTCCTTTCCCTGGGAGGCATGCCCTAAAGTGCATGCCCATTCTGCGAAAAAGACGCAGGAAAAAGCATCTGGGGGCGCATGAATAAATAAGTGAAAAGATCATCTTTTAGGTCACCGACCGAATATTCCCTTAAGAACGCTAGCTTTCGGCTTCACCCAGTCTGAGGTACACATCCAGCTGATCCGGCAGTAACAATCGCAGAGGTGCTCCCTTTACCGCCTAGCCGAATAATCGGGAACGTAGGGGTAAGCACAGGAGCCAGGCAACCCAGCTTGGCCAAAACTTAAGTCATATCGATGCATATAATGGTGAAATAAAAGGTACATGCGGAAGTGTAACACATGTGTTGGGCATGAAGCCCGTATAAATAAGCTTCTATTAAAAGAAGCCCCCAGGTTTAATGAGTGCGAATAGCACGTCAGTTGATGAGCCTTTAAAGGCTATAAGAGAAAGGAAGGGGAGAAGGAGAGAAATGTAAGACAGACAGTATAGAAAAAATGGATAGAGGAAGGAGACGAACACAGAGTCCGGCGCTAGGCATAGAATCTTCGGAGACGGGCTGTGTTCCATGGGTTCGGCTCGAGTCGGTTATCCGATGCATCTTGCAGCCGGTACGCTCCACCAGTCAGGACTTGTTCAATTATGAAGGGACCTTCCCACTTGGGCTTGATTTTGTCCTTTTTCTTGTCCGGCAGGCGTAGAACTAATTCGCCAACGTTGTAATTTTTGGCCCGTACTTCTCTGCTTTGGTATCTTCGAGCCTGCTGTTGATAGAATGCGGAACGGGCTTTTACCACGTCACGCTCCTCCTCCAATGCGTCCAAACTGTCCTGCCGATTGAGTTTGGCTTCTCTTTCTTCGTACATGCGCACTCGAGGTGAGGCATGAATTATGTCGCAAGGCAGAACTGCCTCTGCGCCGTACACCATAAAGAATGGTGTGTATCCGGTGCGATTCGGCGTGGTCCGCAGCCCCCAGAGTACGGAGTCGAGCTCCTCTACCCAGTGCGTGTTAGATTCCTTGAGGGAGCGCACTAATCTGGGTTTGATGTCACTCATGATAAGACCATTTGCATGTTCGACCTGACCGTTAGTTTGTGGGTGATAGACGGAAGCATAATCGAGCTTGATGCCCATGTTTTTGCACCAGAGTTTTACCTCGTCGGCCGTAAAGTTTGTGCCGTTATCAGTGATGATGTTGTGGGGGACGTCGTAGCGGTGTACAACCCCGGATATAAAGTCTATCACCGGTCCAGATTTGGCCGTCTTAACAGGCTTGGCTTCTATCCATTTGGTGAACTTATCCACCATGACCAGTAAGTATTTTTGCTTGTAGGTTCCGCATTTAAGGGGTCCCACCATGTCAAGCCCCCAGACCGTGAAGGGCCAAGTGATGGGGATAGTTTGGAGGGCGGTGGGTGGCATATGGCTTTGGTTTGCAAAGAGCTGGCAACCGGCGCATTGTTGGACTATGTCCTGGGCGTCTGCCCGGGCCGTCGGCCAATAAAAGCCTGTACGGAAGGCCTTGCTTACAAGGGACCGAGCTGCAGTGTGATGACCGCTGAGTCCGACATGAATTTCAGCCAGGAGGTTCCGCCCTTCCTCTTCGGTGATGCACCTTTGAAGTACTCCGGTAGTGCTTTTCTTATAAAGCTCTCCCTCGTGGACTTTGTAGGCTTTGGATCGCCGCACTATGCAGCGTGCCTCATTTTGGTCCTCGGGGAGTTCCTGCCTAGTAAGGTAGGCGAGGAATGGTTCTGTCCACGGGGCGATGACGGCCATTATTACGTGGGCTGAAGGTGTTATTTCATTGGCAGAGCCTCCAATTGTGTCAGAATGTTCGGTGTCGGGCAGTGCGGTTGGGTCTGGGCTGTTATTGTTCGGCTCCCCTTCCCATACTATGAATGGCTTGAACAGCCTTTCCAGGAAGATGTTGGGGGGGACTACATCGCGTTTTGCACCGATGCGTGCCAGGACATCTGCCGCCTGATTATTTTCCCGGGCTATATGGTGAAATTCAAGCCCTTCGAACCGAGCTGACATTTTTAAGACGGCGTTGCGATAAGCTGCCATTTTTGGATCCTTGGCATCGAAGTCCCCATTTATTTGGGATATTGTGAGGTTTGAGTCCCCGCGCACCTCTAGGCGTTGAATGCCCATGGATACTGCCATCCGGAGACCATGTAAAAGGGCCTCACATTCGGCTGCATTATTGGAGTCTGTGTACATAATCTGGAGTATGTATTGAACTGTGTCTCCTGTGGGGGACGTCAAAACGACGCCAGCCCCTAGTCCGGCCAACATCTTGGAGCCGTCGAAATGCATGATCCAATTTGAATATGTGTCGTATTCTTTAGGGAGTTCGGCCTCCGTCCATTCTGCGACGAAGTCGGCCAAAGCATGCGACTTGATGGCTCGCCGTGGCTTATAAGTTATGTCAAACGGGAGGAGCTCAATGGCCCATTTTGCAATCCGGCCCATTGCGTCACGGTTGTTTATAATATCGTTAAGTGGTACTTCTGAGGCTACTATTATTGAACACTCTTGAAAGTAGTGTCGTAGCTTCCGGGATGCCATGAATACCGTGTAAGCAATCTTTTGATAATGCGGGTACCGTGATTTGCATGGAGTGAGGACAGTGAACACATAATAGAGCAGCTTTTGAAGGGGGAAATTGTGTCCGTCCGTTTCTCGTTTGACGACGAGCACTGCGCTTACAACTTGACGCGTTGCTACGATGTACAATAGCATTCGTTCGCCAATGTTTGGCGCGGCCAGGACTGGGTTTGTTGCCAATATGGCTTTTATTTCGTCGAGTCCGGCCGTGGCTGCATCCATCCATTCGAAGTGTTCGGTGCCCCGAAGGAGGCGGTAAAGGGGTAGGGCCTTTTCTCCCAAGCGGGAGATAAAGCGGCTTAGAGCTGCCACGCATCCGGTTAACTTCTGTATTTGTTTGAGGTCTTTTGGGATATCCAATTGTGACAGAGCTCGGATCTTGGCTGGATTTGCTTCAATTCCTCTACCGGATACAATGAAACCCAAGAGCTTTCCGGCTGGAATGCCGAAAACGCATTTTCCCGGGTTGAGCTTGATGTCGTATGTTCGGAGGTTATCAAATGTGGGCCTCAAGTCGTCTACTAGAGATTCGACATGTCTTGTTTTGACGACCACATCATCTACATATGCCTCCACTGTTTTGCGGATCTGGTTTGCCAGACATGTCTGAATCATGCACTGATATGTTGTGCCGGCGTTTTTGAGCCTGAAGGGCATTGTGTTGAAGCAGAATGGGCCGTATGGTGTGATAAATGCCGTTGCGGCTTGGTCTGACTCTGCCATCATGATTTGATGGTAGCCGGAATATGCGTCAAGGAAACACAACGAATCGCGTCCTGCGGTGGTGTCGATAATTTGATCGATGCGAGGGAGGGGGGAGGGATCCTTTGGGCAAGCCTTGTTAAGGTCTTTAAAATCAACGCACAGGCGCCACGATTTGTCCTTCTTTGGTACCATCGCCAGCTTTGCTAGCCAGTCCGGATGTTTTATATCTCTGATGAATCCAGCCTCCAATAGCTTTGCTAGCTCCTCTCCCACGGCATGTCTCTTAGGTTCGGAAAAACGCCGAAGAGCTTGTTTGATAGGTTTGAATCCTTTTAGGATATATAAGCTGTGCTCAGCCAGCCTACGTGGGATTCCTGGCATGTCTGAAGGGTGCCAGGCGAAAATGTCCCAGTTCTCTCGTAGGAACTCTCGCAGTGCGGCATCTACATCAGGGTTTAACTGTGCCCCGATGGAAGCTGTTTTATTGGCGTCCGTTGGATGGACCTGGAATTTGACTATTTCGTCCGCCGGTTTAAAGGAGGTGGACTTGGATCTTCTATCGAGTACCACATCGTCCCTATTCACCGTGGAGCGCAGCGCAGTCAGTTCCTCAGTCGCTAGGGCTTCGGATAGTGCCTCGAGGGCCAGTGCGGCTGTCTTGTTTTCGACGCAGAGTGCTATGTCCGGATCACTAGCGAGAGTGATGATCCCGTTAGGCCCGGGCATCTTGAGCTTCATGTACCCGTAATGGGGTATTGCTTGGAAGATTGTAAACGCTTCCCGCCCTAGCAGAGCGTGATAACCGCTGCTGAACGGAGCCACATGGAACATGACCTCTTCGGACCTGTAATTATCCGGCGTACCGAACACCACATCTAGTGTGATTTTTCCTGTACAGCATGCTTCCCGACTGGGGATTATTCCTCTAAAGGTTGTGCTGCTTCGCTCAATGCGTTTCTAGTTTATTTCCATTTTTGAAGGGTTTCCACGTAAATGAGGTTCAATCCGCTGCCGCCGTCCATGAGTACCTTGGTAAGATGAAAGCCGTCCACTATTGGACCGAGGACCAATGCGGTTGGTGCTCGGGCTATTCGGAATTTAGGTTCATCACTGGCGTTAAAGGTAATAGCCGTGTCACTCCATGGATTTATTGGTGCTACTTGGTAGACTTCGGCAAGGCTGCGGAGTGTCCTTTTTCGCATATTATTTGATGCGAAAGTCTCGAAGACTGTTCATACCGTATTGGTGTCTCTGGGGTGGCTTTCTGTGGCCTCCGGAATTAGGAGATCTTCGCCAATTTTGGCCACCTGCCGGAGTATCCAACATGCTCTAAGGTTGTGAGTTGGTGTGGCGTCCTCTATACTGTGAATTTTACAGGGTCCATTGAGCCATCCTTCCAGTACGGTTCCATGCCCTGTAAAGGGTTTTTGCTTTTTGGTGTTTGACCCGGGTGTCTGGCGATGATGCACCCTTTTATTTCGGACTGGGTTTGTATTTAGGGCCGGATCGTCCCAAAATTTTATTTCGGTTTTCCAGGCGCTTTCCATCGCACAGTACTTTCGTACGATGGACGCCAAGTCAGCGAAGCATGTAATATCACGCGACTTATGGCGTTGAGGATTCCCTTGTCCGTGCAATTATTGCAGAAGATTGGGATTGCATCTTCCTCGCGGCAGTCCCTTATCCTGTTCCTAACCAGGAGGAATCTGTCCTAGTAATGATGTAATGTTTCTTCGGGCTCTTGCCTGATTTGGGATAGATCGCTTGTGTTCGGGTGGGTGGGTGGAATTAAATCCGAAGCCTCACCGAATCTGAGGCTCAGGGGCTGAGGAGTTTCCGAACTCGAAAATTTGGATTCCTGGATGTTGTCCAATGAATCCAGCCCGTCGCCTGACTCTAAGTTCAGGTCTTGAGTGATATCCTCCCCTCCGTGGGTATCCGGCTTGGAGGGATCGGGAATCCGGACGTAGCTAGTCCTTAATATAGATGAAGGGTCGCCGCACTGTCCTTCTACCACGGCAACGTGACGGGTGAGTTGGGGAGAGTTAATCTCTCTCAGATCGGGTTTAGGCCCAATCTGGTCGTAATCCGTAGTGACTCCCAAGGCGGCGATGCGATCCAAGAGCTCGTTTATGGAGGAGAGCTCCATTGGATCTAACTGCTCGGCTAGTTCCGAGCTGACATGTAGATTGTTTTCGATGGCTCGAGAGGTCATCATCGGCGTAGAAGCCGAACAGGCGGTCATAAGAAAACCACCTAGCCGGAGGGTTTGGCCGACAGCCAAAGCTCCCTTAGCAACGGTGCCGTCTTTAAAGACGGGGCGAGGCATCCTTCCTGATGGTGACGACACAGAGGTACTCTCAATGAAAGCACCAATGTCGGTGTCAAAACCGGCGGATCTCGGGTAGGGGGTCCCGAACTGTGCGTCTAGGCCGGATGGTAACAGGAGGAAAGGGACACGAAGTTTCACCCAGGTTCGGGCCCTCTTGATGGAGGTAAAACCCTACGTCCTGCTTGATTAATATTGATGATACGGGTAGTACAAGAGTAGATCTACCACGAGATCGGAGAGGCTAAACCCTAGAAGCTAGCCTATGGTATGATTGTTGTTCTGTCTGTTGTCCTACGGACTAAAACCCTCCAGTTTATATAGACACCGGAGAGGGTTAAGGTTACACAAAGTCGGTTACAATTGTAGGAGATCTACATATCCGTATCGCCAAGCTTGCCTTCCACGCCAAGGAAAGTCCCTTCCGGACACGGGATGAAGTCTTCAATCTTGTATCTTCATAGTCCAGGAGTCCGGCTGAAGGTATAGTCCGGCCATCCGGACACCCCTTAATCCAGGACTCCCTCAACCACGTCTTGAGAACTTCTGGAATTTCGTCACGAGCATTGCTAGCTCCTGGCTCAGTTCTTCAGGATCACCAAGGCTGCTGTCAGAATCTTCACCATCAGATTCGGATACTGCCTTGGCCTTCAAAGCTTGTGATCTACCATAACTTGATCCATAGAGATCTCTCTTGTCAGCAAGCTGAAACTCATGAGTGTTTAGTCTCTCGAGGATATCAGCGGGATCAAGTGACTTATAGTCTCCACGTTCTTGTATCATCAATGCCAAGGTGTCAAATGAGGAATCAAGCGATCTCAGTAATTTCTTCACCACCTCATGGTCGACGATATTGACGGCACCAAGTGCTTGAAGCTCATTTGAGATGTCAGTGAGGTAGTCAAAGGTTTGCTGAATATTTTCATTGTCGAGTCTTTTAAAGCAGTTGAAGAGATTTCGAAGAACGTCAACTCGAGAGTCACGCTGTGTTGAGACTCCCTCATTGACCTTGGACAGCCTGTCCCGGATAAGCTTGGCTGTCTCCAAAGCACTCACTCTGCCATACTTCCCTTTGCTCAGATGACCACATGTGATATTCTTCGCTTGAGAGTCGAGTTGCTTGAATCTCTTCACATCAGCAGCGTTGATGGTGGGAGTGACAAAGGGAACACCATTCTCCACAATGTACCTGAGATTGTTATCAATTGCCTCAAGATGCATGAGCATCTTATTCTTCCAGTAGGGGTAGTCCGTCCCATCGAAGGTAGGACACCCAGTAGAAACCTTGATCATACCTGCGGTCGACATAACTAAAACTCCAGGCGGTTAAACCAAAATCACACAGAACAAGGGAGTACGTCGCTCTGATACCAATTGGAAGTGCGTTATATCAACTAGAGGGGGGTGAATAGACGATTTTTATGAATTCTTCAATGAGGAATTTCAGGGTGAGGAAATTCCTTAGCAAATAACTACTTGCAGCGGAATAAGTACTCAGAAGTAAACATAACAGAACACAAGCATTGTCATCATGATGAAATGAAGACAAGCACAGAGTATAGAAAGCGTAAACACAGGATGACATAGGATGAAGACAAACAGACTAAAGAAATTGAACTGAGGAAATTGAGAAAGTCTTCAGTCAAAGTCTTCAAACAGATATGAACAAGCACTCAACACATAACTGAGGAAATGGAAGGGTTGAGGAAATGGAACCAGGTAGCTTGGTGAAGACAATGATTTGGTAGATGTCAGGACCCCGATTCTAAGTCACACCAATCTAGCCTGTAACACCTCATATTACTTTGCGGCCTCATGCACGGTATTCCCACAGGTGTCGCCTTACCATGGCCCGAGATCGTTTGCGCCTTTTGGCTCACGTATATGATAGTGTCGTTAGCATCCATATGACAGAGAACCCGGGCCGACATGACTAGTCGTGAACACAAAGTGGCACTAACTTACGGGAATAGGCATACATGAATCAACATCGAGCATGTCGGTCAGCAGCGTGTGAATCCGGGCTGTAGCACTAGGCTAACAGGACTTCGGTAACCCGGGCTGTAGCAGGCTAGGCAGGACTCCGGATGTCACCGCGTGATATTTCCCCGAAGGGACAGACACGGGACCAAAGTGAAACACATGCCGGCCAGTCAAGTGTCCTGAGCAGTAGTGCTGGGCTAGCAGGACTCCGATGAACCGGGCTGTAGCGGACTACTATGGCTCATGGAAGCACAAGACTACATTTCCCCATAAGAGAGGCTACGAAGGATAAACAACTAGGTTGTCGGATCCCACACATACCAAGCATTTCAATCATACACACAATATGCTCAATATGTGCAGTACAACATGGCATCACAACAAGACTCTACGACTCAGAGTATTTATTCATTAGGCTCCGAGGAGCGAGATATTACAAACATGGGTCTCATGACCCAACAATCATAGCATACAATCAAAGCACATGCGGAAGCTTAACATGTCTGAGTACAGACATCTATAAATGAAAAAGGCTGAGAAGCCTGACTATCTACCAGATCCTGCCAAGGGCACAAGATCGTAGCTGAGGTATCAAGCTAAACATCGAGGTCCACGTGGAACTACTAGCGAGACTGACATCTCTCTGCAAAACATAAATTAAGCAAACGTGAGTACAAATGTACCCAGCAAGACTTACATCAGAACTAACTACATATGCATCAGTATCAATAAGGGGTGGTGGAGTTTGACTGCAGCAAGCCAGCTTTGACTTAGTGGCTAACCTGAACTACGACTGCAAGCAACTCTTTTGAGGTGGCGCACACAAGTCCACATATTCACCATTCAATAAACCACTATGGATCCGCTCCCGTCTCCCTACGAGAAGGCCATCCATAGCACTCACACTTATCTTGTGAGTTTTAAAGTATCCACTTTCACTTGTCTATGAATTGTTACAGGCAACCCAGAAGTCCTTCACCGCAGACACGGCTATTCGAATAGATCATTTATAACCCTGCAGGGGTGTACTTCTTCACAGACACTCTCGCCACTTACCATGATGTACACGTCGTGTATCTCGGCAACCTTCAAGCGGAAGCCTGGCGAGGGAGTCGGCCACGACCTGACTAACCACACGAGTCTCTAGTCCAGGTTTATCGCCTATTCGGGTTCCATCCACGAGAAGATCCGGCCGGAGTTTCGCTCACAGCCCCAAACGATGTGTGCAGGGTTCCCGCGACACCAAACGGGCGCCCGATACACCATGGCACGGTGTATCTACCGCATCATAGCCCACCCCTAGGGTCAGCGCTATGCACGGCCGCCAACACATATCCTACAAACACCAGAAACTTGTTGCAACTTTTGGACAGAGGACAAGGTCAGTTAATAAGTCGAGAGGGTCCATTGGTTATGGGCCCAATGCATGGTAGTAGCTGGTCATGGATCACAAACACAGATATCAGTTCCTAAGAACGGTTTCAATGAGACAACCCACCATGTACTCCTACATGGCCTCTCACCGCTACCTTTACCAAATCGTGTTCACACACTTAGCTCACACACAGTAGGACATGTTCATCACTGTTCCAATTCATCCCCGATGAATCAGACCTGACGCAACTCTAAGCAATAGCAGGCATGACAAACAAGCATGAATGAGTAGGCACATCAGGGCTCAAACAACACCTACTCATGCTAGTGGGTTTCATCTATTTACTGTGGCAATGACAGGTCATGCAGAGGATAAGGGTTCAACTACCGCAGCATGTAACAGTTGAATCATTGTTGTCCTAATGCAGTAAAAGAGAGCAGGAGCGAGAGAGTGGTATTGTATCGGAATGAACAAGGGGGTTTTGCTTGCTTAGCACTTCTGAAGATAGTAATAGCTCTTCATCGGTGTCATCGAACTCATTGTCAGAACCACGTTTACTGAGAGGGGACAATACCGGCAAACAAGGAAGAAACACAATCAATTCAATGCAACAATATGATGCATGCTCATGACATGTTAAAATGAGTGCGTTTTGGCTAATGCAATAGAAAGTCATTTTAATTGAAGTGGAATTCAAAACTATATCAAATTCCAACTCCAAACCTATTATGAAATTTGCCCTAATCATGTTTCATCCTAATCAGTGAGGTTAACTTGCTCAAACATGCATGGAAATGGTACAGATGGATTCCTTGAATTTTTCTGATAATTTTTCATATATAATTTATTTTATTTGGAGTTACGGTTTAATTTCCATGAATTTTAGAAGTTTTAACTATTTTCTGGAATTTCCTGAATAAACTTAAATCCAGAAAATAATTTATAGCGTCAGCATTACATCATGCTGACCTCAGCAGGTCAACAGGGCGCGGTCCAGGTCAAACATGACAAGTGGGACCAGCACGTCAGTGTAATAGGGCAGGGACAGAGGCTGACCAGTGGGTCCGGGTCAACGTACACGTCAGCATAGTCAAAGCTGACGCGTGGGCCCGCTGCAATTAGATTAACCTTAATCTATTATTGTTGGTCGATTAGTTAGGCAGTGGGGCCCATATGTTAGTGGCTAACTAGCTAATTTAATTTAGATTAACCCTAACTAATTTGGTTAGCCGGGTGGTGCCAGTATGTCAGTGACCTAGCGGGGTCAAATCCCTGGTCAACCCGGGGCTAATCCACCGGCGACTCGACGTCGGTGAGGCCCGACGCATCGGCGAGGCTCGGAAATCTTCCTCTGGCGACCAAATCAACGGCGAAGCCCATCTAGGAGTAGCTGGAGCTCGCGCGCATCGAGTGGTGCAGGCGGTTGGGTGCGGGGAGGCCGGAAACGAAGCCGGAGAGCTTGGCAGCAGCGACCGGAGTTCGGGCGACCACGGGTTCGATGCTGCAGAGAGCGAGCGGGCTAGTTTTTGTGCTAGGAATGCTCTACGGGGCACTATGAACGCGTTGAGCTCGCCGGGGTGACCAAATGGTCATCGGAGCTACACCGACGGCGAGCTCGGGCAGAAACTTGCTACGGCCATCAGGGAAACAACGGCTACGGCAAGCAGCAAGCCACAGGGTTAGGGGGAAACGTGCAGGAGCTCACGGTGGGTTGGATGCAGTAGAAGGCAAGCTCGGGGAGGCGGAGACGGCAGCGAATTGACCGGCGAAGTCCGGCGAGCAGATGCGGTGGTGACGAGCTCGAAGACGACGGCATGGTGATCCTCAGCTTACGCGGCTTGGTGAGGAGGAAGAGGGGGACCAGGCGGAGCCTCTTGGGCTGCTCAGGGCGACACGGGAGCGACGGTGGCTACGCTGGCAGTGAACGGCGGTGACAGACGTGCTCAGCCGGTGAGAGGGAGAGAGCCAGGGGGAATGGGGACGAGGGAGAGCGAGAGAGAGAGTCGGGGGTAGCGTGGAGTCACCAGAGAAGGTCAGGGCATCGAGGGCGAGCGACAAGCAGGAGGTGGCCCGGCGTGTGGCTAGCGCGCGACGGCACGCGCCCTCCTGCCCACTGGCAGGAGGTTGGGGACGACTAGCACCTGGGCCTGCTGGGCTGGGCCGGTTGGTGGGTGCCAGGTAAGGACCTGGTAAGTCCTCTGCCTTTTCTAATTTTATCTCTGTTTTGTTTTGTTTTCATTTATACATTTTTCCACTGATTCAAAATTCAAAATGAATTCAAAACAGTGCCAAAACACTCTGAGATATTTTATGTTACCTCTCTGGACTATTCCAAAAGTACATAAAACATTTCAAAGCATTTGAAAATATATTCATTATGTATTATGAATATATCCCCAAATTCAAATAGATTATTGATTTAAATTCAAAGACCAAATAATTCCTTAAAAATGTTCCAGAATTTTGGTTTGATATACAACTCTTGCCAAAATTCAGAAAACTATTTTTAGGGCATTTTGGATTCACAGAATGCTATTTAAAGGGTGCTTGCCCTTCTTTTAATCAGATTTCTGAGGTTTCAACAATCCTCAATTCAAGTTTCAGAAATTTAAACATGATGCAAGCAAGAAGCAAACACTAGGCAACACCAGAAGCTAGGGATGTGATAGCTCACCCCTACTAAAGAAGAATCTCGTCCCGAGATTCAAGGCATGAGGTAAGAAGACAGAGGGACACAAGCTAACACAATCTTCACGGTCCAGATGTCTTTCTCGAGGATGTTGATTCATTGCAGCACCTTGATCTCGATGTCTTGCTTTGAGAACTACATCCAACATGACAACGAGTAGAAAGGGATAATTTAAGAAGAATCGACCTTCCTGAGGTTCGAGCAACTTAGGATCATCTTAATGATCACAAGACCAACTCATGGAATGAGACATAGTAACATCTCCCGAGCTGAGACATGAAGCATACACCTAGAGGGATGGAGTGAAACGGTTGGCGAAGGTTCACTAGGTAGGCAACCATTCCATACTCGAATAAGATGGAGCATGAATTTCAAAGTAGCAAGGAGATATTTGCCATGATTTCGTAATGTGATACCTCCGGAAAGGTGACTCGTAGAATTATTCCCTTAAGTGGCAAAAAGAATTACTTTTGATTCGAAGATCATTGAAACTCTTCTCACCAGCCTGAGGCAACTACAAACGATCGCGTGAAGGAGCTTGAAGAAATGGCATACTCATACTAGAATGGATGATGTGGATGTTGGGGAACGTTGCAGAAAACAAAAATTTTCCTACGGTTTCACCAAGATCCATCTAGGAGTTCATCTAGCAACGAGTGATTAGATGCATCTACGTACCTTGTAGATCGCGAGCGGAAGCGTTCAAAGAACGGGGATGAGGGAGTCGTACTCGACGTGATTCGAATCACCGAGATCCTAGCACCGAACGGACGACACCTCCGCGTTCAACACACGTACAGAACAGCCACGTCTCCTCCTTCTTGATCCAGCAAGGGGGGAGGAGAGGTTGAGGGAGATGGCTCCAGCAGCAGCACGACGGCGTGGTGATGATGGAGCTGCAGTACTCCGGCAGGGCTTCGCTAAGCACTTGGAGGAGGAGGATGTGTTGGAGAGGGAGAGGGAGGCACCAAAGGCAAAGGTAAGAAGTCCTCCATCTCCCCACTATATATAGGAGGGACAAGGGGGGGGGGGGCGCCGGCCCTAGGAGATCCAATCTCCTAGGGGGGTGCGGCCAAGGGGAGGAATCCCTCCTCCCCAAGGCACCTAGGAGGTGCCTTCCCCTCCTAGGACTCTTCCTTTAGGGTTTCCCCCACCCTAGGCGCATGGGCCCTAGGGGGAAGTGGCGCCCCAGCCCACTTTGGGGTGGATCCCTTCCCACTTCAGCCATGGGGCCCTCCGGGATAGGTGGCCCCACCCGGTGGACCCCCGGGACCCTTCCGGTGGTCCCGGTACAATACCGGTGACCCCGAAACTTGTCCCGATGGCCGAAATAGCACTTCCTATATATAATTCTTTACCTCCGGACCATTCCGAAACTCCTCGTGACGTCCGGGATCTCATCCGGGACTCCGAACAACATTCAGGTTACTACATATACATATCCCTACAACCCTAGCGTCACCGAACCTTAAGTGTGTAGACCCTACGGGTTCGGGAGACATGTAGACATGACCGAGATCGCTCTCCAGTCAATAACCAACAGCGGGATCTGGATACCCATGTTGGCTCCCACATGCTCCTCGATGATCTCATCGGATGAACCACGATGTCGAGGATTCAAGCAACCCCATATACAATTCCCTTTGTCAATCAGTATGTTACTTGCCCGAGATCTGATCGTCGGTATCCCAATACCTCGTTCAATCTCGTTACCGGCAAGTCACTTTACTCGTACCGTAATGCATGATCCCGTGACCAGACACTTGGTCACTTTGAGCTCATTGTGATGATGCATTACCGAGTGGGCCCAGTGATACCTCTCCCTCATACGGAGTGACAAATCCCAGTCTTGATCCGTGTCAACCCAACAGACACTTTCGGAGATACCCGTAGTATACCTTTATAGTCACCCAGTTACGTTGTGACGTTTGGTACACCCAAAGCACTCCTACGGTATCCGGGAGTTACACGATCTCATGGTCTAAGGAAAAGATACTTGACATTGGAAAACTCTAGCAAACGAACTATACGATCTTGTGCTATGTTTAGGATTGGGTCTGGTCCATCACATCATTCTCCTAATGATGTGATCTCGTTATCAATGACATCCAATGTCCATAGTCAGGAAACCATGACTATCTGTTGATCAACGAGCTAGTCAACTAGAGGCTTACTAGGGACATGTTGGTGTCTATTATTCACACATGTATTACGATTTCCGGATAACACAATTATAGCATGAATAAAGACAATTATCATGAACAAGGAAATATAATAATAATAATGCTTTTATTATTGCCTCTAGGGCATATTTCCAACAGTCTCCCACTTGCACTAGAGTCAATAATCTAGTTACATTGTGATGAATCGAACACCCATGGAATTCTGGTGTTGATCATGTCTTGCTCTAGGGAGAGGTTTAGTCAACGGATCTGCTATATTCAGGTCCGTATGTACTTTACAAATATCTATGTCTCCATCTTGAACATTTTCACGAATGGAGTTGAAGCGACGCTTGATGTGCCTTGTCTTCTTGTGAAACCTGGGCTCCTTGGCATGTGCAATAGCTCCAGTGTTGTCACAGAAGAGCTTGATCGGCCCTGACGCATTGGGTATGACTCCTAGGTCGGTGATGAACTCCTTCACCCAAATTGCTTCATGTGCTGCCTCCGAGGCTGCCATGTACTCCGCTTCACATGTAGATCCCGCCACGACGCTCTGCTTGCAACTGCACCAGCTTACTGCCCCACCATTCAAAATATACACGTATCCGGTTTGTGACTTAGAGTCATCCAGATCTGTGTCGAAGCTAGCATCGACGTAACCCTTTACGACGAGCTCTTCGTCATCTCCATAAAAGAGAAACATTTCCTTAGTCCTTTTCAGGTACTTCAGTATATTCTTGACCGCTGTCCAGTGTTCCTTGCCGAGATTACTTTGGTACCTTCCTACCAAACTAACGGCAAGGTTTACATCAGGTCTAGTACACAGCATGGCATACATAATAGAAACTATGGCTGAGCCATAGGGGATGACACTCATCTCTTCTATATCTTCTGCCGTGGTCGGACATTGAGCTGAGCTCAATTTCACACCTTGCAACACAGGCAAGAACCCCTTCTTAGACTGATCCATATTGAACTTCTTCAATATCTTATCAAGGTATGTGCTTTGTGAAAGACCTATGAGGCGTCTTGATCTATCTCTGTAGATCTTGATGCCTAATATATAAGCAGCTTCTCCAAGGTCCTTCATTGAAAAACTCTTATTCAAGTAGGCCTTGATGCTGTCCAAAAGCTCTATATCATTTCCCATCAAAAGTATGTCATCTACATATAATATGAGAAATGCTACAGAGCTCCCACTCACTTTCTTGTAAATGCAGGCTTCTCCATAAGTCTGTGTAAACCCAAACGCTTTGATCATCTCATCAAAGCGAATGTTCCAACTCCGAGATGCTTGCACCAGCCCATAAATCGAGTGTTGGAGCTTGCACACCTTGTCAGCATTCTTAGGATCGACAAAACCTTCCGGCTGCATCATATACAATTCTTCCTTAAGGAAACCATTAAGGAATGCCGTTTTGACGTCCATTTGCCATATTTCATAATCATAGAATGCGGCAATAGCTAACATGATTCGGACGGACTTTAGCTTCGCTACCGGTGAGAAAGTCTCATCGTAGTCAACCCCTTGAACTTGTCGATAACCCTTAGCGACAAGCCGAGCTTTATAGATGGTCACATTATCCGCGTCTGTCTTCTTCTTAAAGATCCATTTATTTTCTATGGCTCGCCGCTCAACGGGCAAGTCAGTCAAAGTCCATACTTTGTTTTCATACATGGATCCTATCTCGGATTTCATGGCTTCTAGCCATTTGTCGGAATCCGGGCCCGCCATCGCTTCCTCATAGTTCGAAGGTTCACCGTTATCTAACAACATGATTTCCAAGACAGGGTTGCCGTACCACTCTGGTGCGGAACGTGTCCTTGTGGACCTTCGAATTTCAGTAGGAGCTTGATCAGAAGTATCTTGATCATCATCATTAACTTCCTCTCTAGTCGGTGCAGGCACCTCAGGAACATTTTCTTGAGTTGCGCCATTTTCTGGTTCAAGAGGTAATACTTCATCAAGTTCTACTTTCCTCCCACTTACTTCTTTCGAGAGAAACTCTTTCTCTAGAAAGGACCCATTCTTGGCAACAAAGATCTTGCCCTCGGATCTGAGGTAGAAGGTATACCCAATAATTTCTTTAGGGTATCCTATGAAGACGCATTTTTCCGATTTTGGTTCGAGCTTTTCAGGTTGAAGTTTCTTGACATAAGCATCGCATCCCCAAACTTTTAGAAACGATAGCTTAGGTTTCTTCCCAAACCATAATTCAAACGGTGTCGTCTCAACGGATTTTGACGGAGCCCTATTTAAAGTGAATGCGGCAGTCTCTAAAGCATAGCCCCAAAAAGATAACGGTAAATCGGCAAGAGACATCATAGATCGCACCATATCCAATAGAGTGCGATTACGACGTTCGGACACACCATTACGCTGAGGTGTTCCAAGCCGCGTGAGTTGTGAAACTATTCCACATTTTCTTAAGTGTGTGCCAAACTCGTGACTCAAGTATTCTTCTCCACGATCTGATCGTAGGAACTTGATTTTTCTGTCACGTTGATTCTCAACCTCACTCTGAAATTCCTTGAACTTTTCAAAGGTCTCAGACTTGTGTTTCATTAAGTAGACATACCCATATCTACTCAAGTCATCAGTGAGGGTGAGAACATAACGATAGCCACCGTGAGCCTCAACACTCATTGGACCGCACACATCAGTATGTATGATTTCCAATAAGTTGGTTGCTCGCTCCATTGTTCCTGAGAACGGAGTCTTGGTCATTTTACCCATGAGGCATGGTTCGCGTGTGTCAAATGATTCATAATCAAGAGACTCTAAAAGTCCATCAGCATGGAGCTTCTTCATGCGTTTGACACCTATGTGACCAAGGCGGCAGTGCCACAAGTATGTGGGACTATCATTATTAATCTTACATCTTTTGGTACTCACACTATGAATATGTGTAGCATTACGCTCGAGATTCATTAAGAATAAACCATTCACCATCGTAGCATGACCATAAAACATATCTCTCATATAAATAGAACAACCATTATTCTTAGATTTAAATGAGTAGCCATCTCGAATTAAACGAGATCCTGATACAATGTTCATGCTCAAACTTGGCACTAAATAACAATTATTGAGGTTTAAAACTAATCCCATAGGTAAATGAAGAGGCAGCGTGCCAACGGCGATCACATCGACCTTGGAACCATTCCCTACGCGCATCGTCACCTCGTCCTTCGCCAGTCTCCGCTTATTCCGTAGCTCCTGCTTTGAGTTACAAATGTGAGCAACTGCACCAGTATCAAATACCTAGGAGTTACTATGAGTACTGGTAAGGTACACATCAATTACATGTATATCACATATACCTTTTGTTTTGTCGGCCTTCTTGTCCGCTAAGTATTTGGGGCAGTTCCATTTCTAGTGACCACTTTCCTTGCAATAAAAGCACTCAGTCTCGGGCTTGGGTCCATTCTTTGGCTTCTTCCCGGCAGCTTGCTTGCCGGGTGCGGCAACTCCCTTGTCGTCCTTCTTGAAGGCTTTCTTACCCTTGCCCTTCTTGAACTTAGTGGTTTTATTCACCATCAACACTTGATGTTCCTTTTTGACTTCTACCTCTGCTGATTTCAGCATTGCAAATACTTCAGGAATGGTCTTTTCCATCACCTGCATATTGAAGTTCATCACAAAGCTCTTGTAGCTCGGTGGAAGCGACTGAAGGATTCTGTCAATAACCGCGTCATCCGGGAGATTAACTCCCATCTGAGTCAAGCGGTTATGCAACCCAGACATAGTGAGTATGTGCTCACTGACTGAACTGTTTTCCTCCATCTTACAGCTGAAGAACTTGTCAGAGACTTGATATCTCTCGACCCGGGCATGAGCTTGGAAAACCATTTTCAGCTCTTCGAACATCTCATATGCTCCGTGTCTCTCAGAAAGCTTTTGGAGCCCCGGCTCTAAGCTGTAAAGCATGCCACACTGAACGAGGGAGTAGTCATCGATACGTGCCTGCCAAGCGTTCATAACGTCTTGTTCTGCAGGGAGAATAGGTGCGTCACCTAGCGGTGCTTGTAGGACATAATCTTTCTTGGCAGCTATGAGGATTATCCTCAGGTTCCGGACCCAGTCCGTGTAGTTGCTGCCATCGTCTTTCAGCTTGGTTTTCTCTAGGAACGCGTTGAAGTTGAGGACTACGTTGGCCATTTGATCAACAAGACATATTGTAAAGCTTTTAGACTAAGTTCATGATAATTAAGTTCAAATTATTCAATGAACTCCCACTTAGATAGACATCCCTCTAGTCATCTAAGTATAACATGATCCGAGTTAACTAGGCCGTGTCCGATCATCACGTGAGACGGACTAGTCAACGTCGGTGAACATCTTCATGTTGATCGTATCTTCTATACGACTCATGCTCGACCTTTCGGTCTTCTGTGTTCCGAGGCCATGTCTGTACACATGCTAGGCTCGTTAAGTCAACCTAAGTGTTTGCATGTGTAAATCTGTCTTACACCCATTGTATGTGAACGTTAGAATCTATCACACCCGATCATCACGTGGTGCTTCAAAACAATGAACTGTCGCAATAGTGCACAGTTAGGGGGAACACTTTCTTGAAATTATTATGAGGGATCATCTTATTTACTACCGTCGTTCTAAGTAAACAAGATGCAAAACATGATAAACATCACATGCAATCAAATAATAATAGTGACATGATATGGCCAATATCACATAGCTCCTTTGATCTCCATCTTGGGGCTCCATGATCACCTTGTCACCGGCATGACACCATGATCTCCATCATCATGATCTCCATCATCGTGTCTCCATGAAGTTGCTCGCCAACTATTACCTCTACTACTATGGCTAACGCGTTTAGCAATAAAGTAAAGTAATTTACATGGCGTTTCTCAATGACACGCAGGTCATACAAAAAATAAAGACAACTCCTATGGCTCCTGCCGGCTGTCATACTCATCGACATGCAAGTCGTGATTTCTATTACAATAGCATGAACATCTCATACATCACATATAGATCATTCATCATTCATCACAACTTTGGCCATATCATATCACAAAGCACTTGCTGCAAAAACAAGTTAGACGTCCTCTAATTGTTGTTGCAAGTTTTTACGTGGCTGAAGTAGGGTTCTAGAAAGAATGTTTTCTTACCTACGTGAAAGCCACAACATGATTTGTCAACTTCTATTTACCCTTCATAAGGACCCTTTTCATTGAATCCGCTCCAACTAAAGTAGGAGAGACAGACACCCGCCAGCCACCTTATGCAACTTGTGCATGTTAGTCGGTGGAACCGGTCTCACGTAAGCATACGTGTAAGGTTGGTCTGGGCCGCTTCATCCCACAATACTGCTGAAGCAAGATAAGACTAGTAGCGGCAAGAAAGTTGACAACATCAACGCCCACAACAAATTGTGTTCTACTCGTGCAAGAGAACTACGCATAGACCTAGCTCATGATGCCACTGTTGGGGAACGTTGCAGAAAACAAAAATTTTCCTACGGTTTCACCAAGATCCATCTAGGAGTTCATCTAGCAATGAGTGATTAGATGCATCTACGTACCTTGTAGATCGCGAGCGGAAGCGTTCAAAGAACGGGGATGAGGGAGTCGTACTCGACGTGATTCGAATCACCGAAGATCCTAGCACCGAACGGACGGCACCTCCGCGTTCAACACACGTACGGAACAGCCACGTTTCCTCCTTCTTGATCCAGCAAGGGGGGAGGAGAGGTTGAGGGAGATGGCTCCAGCAGCAGCACGACGGCGTGGTGATGATGGAGCTGCAGTACTCCGGCAGGGCTTCGCTAAGCACTATGGAGGAGGAGGATGTGTTGGAGAGGGAGAGGGAGGCACCAAAGGCAAAGGTAAGAAGTCCTCCATCTCCCCACTATATATAGGAGGGACAAGGGGGGGGGGGGCGCCGGCCCTAGGAGATCCAATCTCCTAGGGGGGTGCGGCCAAGGGGAGGAATCCCTCCTCCCCAAGGCACCTAGGAGGTGCCTTCCCCTCCTAGGACTCTTCCTTTAGGGTTTCCCCCACCCTAGGCGCATGGGCCCTAGGGGGAAGTGGCGCCCCAGCCCACTTTGGGGTGGATCCCTTCCCACTTCAGCCATGGGGCCCTCCGGGATAGGTGGCCCCACCCGGTGGACCCCCGGGACCCTTCCGGTGGTCCCGGTACAATACCGGTGACCCCGAAACTTGTCCCGATGGCCGAAATAGCACTTCCTATATATAATTCTTTACCTCCGGACCATTCCGAAACTCCTCGTGACGTCAGGGATCTCATCCGGGACTCCGAACAACATTTGGGTTACTACATATACATATCCCTACAACCCTAGCGTCACTGAACCTTAAGTGTGTAGACCCTACGGGTTCGGGAGACATGTAGACATGACCGAGATTGCTCTCCAGTCAATAACCAACAGCGGGATCTGGATACCCATGTTGGCTCCCACATGCTCCTCGATGATCTCATCGGATGAACCACGATGTCGAGGATTCAAGCAACCCCATATATAATTCCCTTTGTCAATCGGTATGTTACTTGCCCGAGATCTGATCGTCGGTATCCCAATACCTCGTTCAATCTCGTTACCGGCAAGTCACTTTACTCGTACCGTAATGCATGATCCCGTGACCAGACACTTGGTCACTTTGAGCTCATTGTGATGATGCATTACCGAGTGGGCCTAGTGATACCTCTCCCTCATACGGAGTGACAAATCCCAGTCTTGATCCGTGTCAACCCAACATACACTTTCGGAGATACCCGTAGTATACCTTTATAGTCACCCAGTTACGTTGTGACGTTTGGTACACCCAAAGCACTCCTACGGTATCCGGGAGTTACACGATCTCATGGTCTAAGGAAAAGATACTTGACATTGGAAAACTCTAGCAAACGAACTATACGATCTTGTGCTATGTTTAGGATTGGGTCTTGTCCATCACATCATTCTCCTAATGATGTGATCTCGTTATCAATGACATCCAATGTCCATAGTCAGGAAACCATGACTATCTGTTGATCAACGAGCTAGTTAACTAGAGGCTTACTAGGGACATGTTGGTGTCTATTATTCACACATGTATTACGATTTCCGGATAACACAATTATAGCATGAATAAAGACAATTATCATGAACAAGGAAATATAATAATAATGCTTTTATTATTGCCTCTAGGGCATATTTCCAACAGTGGACTCCCTTGTTGAAGACAACACAATGGATGATTTTGCTGATCATCAAAAATGGATGGGACCCATGGTAAGTCCACTTTTGAAGATGATCCTGAACAACAACTACTGAGGTGAAAGCTGGGAACAAAATGCAAATGTTGGGAATGATTCTGGTAACTGGGGAAGAACTCAACAGTCGAGAGTGAGTCCACTATTTGAAAAGGTTATAACATAACCGAGGAAACTGGAAGCAAATCCCAATTAACGCCAACGGTAAAACCTAGTGCTTGCACGTGCTCTCAAGAACTTGAGCATCTCCATATTCATCAAGGTTTTACCAATATCCGTGTCAAGGATCCTGGCAACACAACATACCACCATGATGAATGGTGATGGATGATGCAGATGCAAAGGAAGATAACACTTTCTCATATTTCACCTTAGCGAGGCCAAGGAAACAAACTCTGGATGATCGACCAAGAGACATTTAGCACTCCGCTTCTAATGTTCTCCTTGATGTGCTAGGATAACCCATTTATTGATATGGTTTGGTATCTAGGACATCAAGTAAAAGGTCGGACTTCGGGAGCACAAGAATCCGTAAGGATTAACTACGGAGGTAAATCCTATGAAATCCTCATGGGAAGGTGGCCAACTTTCTTCCATCGAGATACTACAATAATAGGCTTCCGGCTGGATGTGTTGGCCACGACATCCACTTTACCGGTTATCGAGAGACCAATATTATAGTTCTTGGAAAATGCTCCAACCATCATATCTGCCTGAGATTCAGATCTGGTTGGTGTCAGGATATTCCAGACTCATCGAGTCTAGAAAGGAAAATGAAAGTTTGCAACACAAATCAACGAGACGAGGTTGCGAGATTCTAGGGGGAATGAACTACGGTAGTAAGCTCCAAAACATGAGCCGGTTCTGCTACAAGCATGTGAAAACGTTGTCCTAGACAAGCATGGTCACCTGGTAGTCTTAAAATGAAACACTACCGAGTTTAGGGGGAACCATCAATGAGGATATCGAAGTCCTTGCGTAGGTCTAACTCTTAAGAAGAAACTTCTTCTCCTTGAACAAATCAATCAGTGGCTTGGGTGCTAGGGATACGTATAGAATGTAGATGATCAGTCTATTAGACCATAGAATACTTCGCACATGCATGACTGACTTGGGATGATTCCAGAGGAAGCAAAAACAAACTTTCTCGAATTCACGGCGGCAACTTACATCAAATGCACATGAATTAGAGGAAGTCACATCTTTTAACCGGACATATGCTTCATGATCGGGACATGAGGGCAATGCTTATAAAGTTTCCAACACTAGTGTAATGTTCAACGTGAATCATGGGGGAGACAAAATGCTGCTGATGGGCTCAACAGCAACTCATCGGAATCTCCATATCACTGGACTTCCACCATCATGTGAACACGGTGATAGCATTGGCCAGACCAAAAGATGTAATGGCGTATGCTCGAGGAATCAACCACGAGTAAGACAACATTATGAATATCGTTGGTTCTGATTTGATTTGACGATAGCCCACACTCAAATCAAAGTTTGGTAAGACAATAGCACCAACAATTGATCACGAGGATCAATTGATGAAGATATCATCTCTCTTCAACACACACGCACACACACACGCAAGATATCCCTTTGGAATGAACTGAGTCGGACAAGCTGTTATCTTTCAACTCTCCAAGTTGTTGTTTAGCTTAACCAACTTGCTCAGGGTATCCGACACAGATTCTTGGAGAAAGGATGGTTTGGAGGAAACCCAACATGATCACGAACTCAACATAGCGGTCAGGTGACAACCTGGTAATACTTCTGAGAAGATATTTGGAACATCACGAACCATCGATATGTTACTAAGCTCGAGAACAATCTTGCATTTCAGGGCAAGACAATGTGATCAAGAGAGTGATGGATTGACACACTCCTAACTCATTGATCGAAGAGTGCACCAGAAACAAGGATTAGGTAGCACAATCTACCTTAGAGCGATGATTCAGTAACCAACATGCTAAGGATGAAGTTATGGTCCTTTAACTACCAAGCAATGGGCTTGCTAGGAGTATTGATTTCACACATCACAATTCACTTATCGACATTCCGGTTGCAACAACATGGAAACCGAGAAATGAATAATGATGGAGAGAGTATCACGACGTCAAGAATTCATGAGAGATGCTGCAATTCCTATGGCAATCCTGACATAAAGGGGGTAATACTCCGAGGTAGAACAGAACAAAAGCTGGATTGGCATTTTGATCTATGGAATACAACTAATTTGACCAGTCCAAGAAATGGATGAGGTGTTGGAGTTTGTTTCTCCTAGTCATTCCGAAATAGAATGGCTCGATGGACCACAAGAATAATAGGCATCGATAACACGAATGCACGACATAAACTTGGCTATCAACTGATAGACAAGGATCGGAATATAACTACAGAGGGACAACTCAAAGGAACATATATCTTTCTGAGTTGTGGATGCATAGGTTAGTATGTCGAACAAGTTCAACATATTTCTTCCGGATAACCATGCTGAGAGTTAGGATTGGTAGAGTCACAATTATGAATGGAGAACTCCTCAAGAGTACTCTGATTGTGATCTTTTGATCCAACAAACTTCTGCCATAAGTGGTTCATAGTATTTGGAAGAAGGAAATACCACAGACCTCGAGGACTAATGCAAAGGTTAATAATAACCTAAAGGAACGAGCAAACACTATCAACATGAAGTAAGTGGAGTAAATCTTGGGTCAGGAACCCAAGAGTAGAATACCTACTACTAAGTAGCATCGCGGGATGCTTTCGGGAATGATGGCCAGAATCATCACACTTGGGACACAAAGCATTACTAGATTACTGGGTGGTTCTCTAGGACACGTAGGGTCATAATAATAGTTCCAACTTATATATCGAGGCAATGGAATACCTCAACACACTGGTTAGTGTGATTAATCTGGCCCAAAAGACATCGAACACAGGAGAAAGGGATTTGCAAATGCATCAGATTGTTAAGGAACCTGGGATGACTCGGACAGCATAACGGCTATAAATGCTCAAAAAGATTTGAGACATCCTGCAAAATGGTGGCATAACCACTCAATATCACAATATCAAGGTTCTCAGGCCAGCTATGAACATATGGAAGTAGTAGGAACTGAACTGAGGCTTGAAACCAACAATCCTAAGAGTCTACGGATTAGTAACACGTGATCCTGATAGAAAGATGAGAAGCCTAGTTCTTAATCCCCGTAGAAGAGAAGAGGATGACTCAGATTAGAAGGCCATATGATAAAGCAGTAAAAGAGCCTTACGTTCCCTTCCACAACCAATTCCCTTACATAACTAAAGCATTTCTAGACACGACTTCGACCAGCTTGGCTTGGTAATCCTACAGGTAGTCAGTCTCTGATACCAAAGCTGTCAGGACCCCGATTCTAAGTCACACCGATCTAGCCTGTAACACCTCATATTACTTTGCGGCCTCACGCATGGTATTCCCACGGGTGTCGCCTTACCATGGCCCGAGACCGTTTGCGCCTTTTGGCTCACGTATATGATAGTGTCGCTAGCATCCATATGACAGAGAACCCGGGTCGACATGACTAGTCGTGAACCCAAAGTGGCACTAACTTACATGAACATGCATACATGAATCAACATCAAGCATGTCGGTCAGCAGCGTGTGAATCCGGGCTGTAGCACTAGGCTAACAGGACTCCGGTAACCCGGGCTGTAGCAGGCTAGGCAGGACTCCGGATGTCATCGCGTGACATTTCCCCGAAGGGACAGACACAGGAACGAAGTGAAACACATGCCGGCCAGTCAAGTGTCCTGAGCAGTAGTGCTGGGCTAGCAGGACTCCAGTGAACCGGGCTGTAGCGGACTACTATGGCTCATGGAAGCACAAGACTACATTTCCCCATAAGAGAGGCTACCAAGGATAAACAACTAGGTTGTCGGATCCCACACATACCAAGCATTTCAATCATACACACAATATGCTCAATATGTGCAGTACAACATGGCATCACAACAAGACTCTATGACTCGGAGTATTTATTCATTAGGCTTCGAGGAGCGAGATATTACAAACATGGGTCTCATGACCCAACAATCATAGCATACAATCAGAGCACATGCGGAAGCTTAACATGTCTGAGTACAAACATCTATAAATGAAAAAGGCTGAGAAGCCTGACTATCTACCAGATCCTGCCGAGGGCACAAGATCGTAGCTGAGGTATCAAGCTAAACGTTGAGGTCCACGTGGAACTACTAGCGAGACTGACATCTCTCTGCAAAACATAAATTAAGCAAACGTGAGTACAAATGTACCCAGCAAGACTTACATCAGAACTAACTACATATGCATCAGTATCAATAAGGGGTGGTGGAGTTTGACTACAGCAAGCCAGCTTTGACTTAGTGGCTAACCTGAACTACGACTGCAAGCAACTCTTTTGAGGTGGCGCACACGAGTCCACATATTCACCATTCAATACACCACTATGGATCCGCTCCCGTCTCCCTACGAGAAGGCCATCCATAGCACTCACACTTATCTTGCGAGTTTTAAAGTATCCACTTTCACTTGTCTATGAATTGTTATAGGCAACCCAGAAGTCCTTCACCGCAGACACGGCTATTTGAATAGATCATTTATAACCTTGCAGGGGTGTACTTCTTCACACACGCTCTCGGCACTTACCACCATGTACACGTCGTGTATCTCGGCAACCTTCAAGCGAAAGCCTGGCGAGGGAGTCGGCCACGACCTGACTAACCACACGAGTCTCTAGTCCAGGTTTATCGCCTATTCGGGTTCCATCCGCGAGGAGATCCGGCCGGAGTTTCGCTCACATCCCCAAACGATGTGTGCAGGGTTCCCGCGACACCAAACGGGCGCCCGGTACACCGTGGCGCGGTGTATCTACCGCATCATAGCCCACCCCTAGGGTCAGCGCTATGCACGGCCGCCAACACATATCCTACAAACACCAGAAACTTGTTGCAACTCTTGGACAGAGGACAAGGTCAGTTAATAAGTCGAGAGGGTCCATTGGTTACGGGCCCAATGCATGGTAGTAGCTGGTCATGGATCACAAACACAGATATCAGTTCCTAAGAACGGTTTCAATGAGACAACCCACCATGTACTCCTACATGGCCTCTCACCGCTACCTTTACCAAATCGTGTTCACACACTTAGCTCACACACAGTAGGACATGTTCATCACTGTTCCAATTCATCCCCGATGAATCAGACCTGACACAACTCTAAGCAATAGCAGGCATGACAAACAAGCATGAATGAGTAGGCACATCAGGGCTCAAACAACACCTACTCATGCTAGTGGGTTTCATCTATTTACTGTGGCAATGACAGGTCATGCAGAGGATAAGGGTTCAACTACCGCAGCATGTAACAGTTGAATCATTGTTGTCCTAATGCAGTAAAAGAGAGCAGGAGCGAGAGAGTGGTATTGTATCGGAATGAACAAGGGGGTTTTGCTTGCTTAGCACTTCTGAAGATAGTAATAGCTCTTCATCGGTGTCATCGAACTCATTGTCGGAACCACATTTACTGAGAGGGGACAATACCGGCAAACAAGGAAGAAACACAATCAATGCAATGCAACAATATGATGCATGCTCATGACATGTTAAAATGAGTGCGTTTTGGCTAATGCAATAGAAAGTCATTTTAATTGAAGTGGAATTCAAAACTATATCAAATTCCAACTCCAAACCTATTATGAAATTTGCCCTAATCATGTTTCATCCTAATCAGTGAGGTTAACTTGCTCAAACATGCATGGAAATGGTACGGATGGATTCCTTGAATTTTTCTGATAATCTTTCATATATAATTTATTTTATTTGGAGTTACGGTATAAATTCTATGATTTTTAGAAGTTTTAACTATTTTCTGGAATTTCCTGAATAAACTTAAATCCAGAAAATAATTTATAGCGTCAGCATTACGTCATGCTGGCCTCAGCAGGTCAACAGGGCGCGGTCCAGGTCAAACATGACAAGTGGGACCAGCAAATCAGTGTAATAGGGCAGGGACAGAGGCTGACCAGTGGGTCTGGGTCAACGTACACGTCAGCATAGTCAAAGCTGATGCATGGGCCCGCTGCAATTAGATTAACCTTAATCTATTATTGTTGGTCGATTAGTTAGGCAGTGGGGTCCATATGTCAGTGGCTAACTAGCTAATTTAATTTAGATTAACCCTAACTAACTTGGTTAGCCGGGCGGGGCCCGTATGTCATTGACCCAGCGGGGTCAAATCCCTGGTCAACCCGGGGCTAATCCACCGGCGACTCGACGCTGGCGAGGCCCGACACGGCGGCGAGGCTTGGAAATCTTCCTCCGGCGACCAAATCAACGGCGAAGCCCATCTACGAGTAGCTGGAGCTCGCGCGTGTCGAGTGGTGCAGGCGGTTGGGTGCAGGGAGGCCGGAAACGATGCCGGCGAGCTTGGCAGCAGCGGCCGGAGTTCAGGCGACCACGGGTTCGATGCTGCAGAGAGCGAGCAGGCTAGTTTTTGTGCTAGGAATGCTCTACGGGGCACTATGAACGTGTTGAGCTCGCCGGGGTGACCAAATGGTCACCGGAGCTACGCCGACGGCGAGCTCGGGCAGAAACTTGCTACGACCATCAGCAAAACGACGGCTATGGTGAGCGGCAAGCCACGGGGTTAGGGGGGAAACGTGCAGGAGCTCACGGTGGGTTGGATGCAGTAGAAGGCGAGCTCGGGGAGGCGGAGACGGCGGCGAATCGACCGGCGAAGTCCGGCGAGCAGATGCGGTGGTGACGAGCTCGAAGACGACGGCATGGTGATCCTCAGCTTGCGTGGCTTGGCGAGGAGGAAGAGGGGGACCAAGCGGAGCCTCTTGGGCTGCTCAAGGCGACACGGGAGCGCGGTGGCTACACAGGCAGTGAACGGCGGTGACAGACGCGCTCGGCCGGTGAGAGGGAGAGAGCCAGGGGGAATGGGGACGAGGAAGAGCGAGAGAGAGAGTCGGGGGTAGCATGGAGTCACCAGAGAAGGCCAGGGCATCGAGGGCGAGCGGCAAGCAGGAGGTGGCCCGGCGCGTGGCCAGCGCGCGACGGCACGCGCCCTCCTGCCCACTGGCAGGAGGTTGGGGACGACTGGCACCTGGGCCTGCTGGGCTGGGCCGGTTGGTGGGCGCCAGGTAAGGACCTGGTAAGTCCTCTGCCTTTTCTAATTTTATCTCTGTTTTGTTTTGCTTTAATTTATACATTTTGCCACTGATTCAAAATTCAAAATGAGTTCAAAACAGTGCCAAAACACTATGAGATATTTTATGTTACCTCTCTGGACTATTCCAAAAGTACATAAAACATTTCAAAGCATTTGAAAATATATTCATTATGTATTATGAATATATCCCCAAATTCAAATAGATTATTGATTTAAATTCAGTGACCAAATAATTCCTTAAAAATGTTCCAGAATTTTGGTTTGATATATAACTCTTGCCAAAATTCACAACTATTTTTAGGGCATTTTGGATTCACAGAATGCTATTTAAAGGATGCTTGCCCTTCTTTTAATCAGATTTCTGAGGTTTCAACAATCCTCAATTCAAGTTTCAGAAATTTAAACATGATGCAAGCAAGAAGCAAACACTAGGCAACACCAGAAGCTAGGGATGTGACAGTAGACCAGTTCTAACTGCTGTGACAGTTGTACGTCTGGTTAGGGCGGCTAGGTATTTAAACCTGAGGACACACATTCCCGGACACCCAGTCCTGAACACGCAGTTCAGAACACTCAGTCCTCACCGTATTCCCCTTGAGCTAAGGTCACACAGACCTCACCCAATCACTCGTGGTAAGTCTTCAGGTGACTTGCGAACCTTCACAAACTCGGTAACTCGGCGATCCACAATTCCTCTTGGATGCTCTAGACCATGACGCCTAACCATCTAGAAGATGCACAGTCTTCAAAGATAACAAGCGTCGGATCCATGTAGGATCAATCTCTTCAGTGATGCTCAATCACTTGGTGTTTGTAGGTGTTTGGATTTGGGTTTTCCTCACTTGATGATTTTCACTCAAAGTCCACGGAGGATGGGATGCTCTCAAATGACAAGTGTCAGTTTCTTTCGGAGCAGCCAACCAGCTAGTGGTTGTAGGGGGGGCTATTTATAGCCTAGGGAGCAGTCCGACGTGATAAAACATAAATGCCCTTCAATGATATGACCATTAGGTGGGTAGATATTTTGGGACAGCTGGCACAAGGCACGGCAATGGTCAGAAATTTGAGTATCAAATTCCTCAGGGCTATCATGTTCCTCACTATGTAGGCAATGAAAGTGCGTTATATCGATTAGAGGGGAGTGAATAGGCGATTTTTATGAATTCTTCACTGAGGAATTTGCAGGTGAGGAAACTCCTTAGCGAAAAACTACTAGCAGCGGAATAAGTACTCAAAAGTAAACATAACAGAACACAAGCATAGTCATCATGATGAAATGAAGACAAGCACAGAGTACAGAAAGCGTAAACACAGGATAACATAGGATGAAGACAAACAGACTGAAGAAATTGAACCGAGGAAATTGAGAAAGTCTTCAGTCAAAGTCTTCAAACACAGATACGAACAAGCACTCAACATAGTTATGAGGAAATGAAAGAGTTGAGGAAATAGAACCAGTGAGCTTGGTGAAGACAGTGATTTGGTAGACCAGTTCCAACTGTTGTCTCAGTTGTACATCTGGTTGGAACGGCTAGGTATTTAAACCTGAGGACACACAGTTCCGGACACACAGTCCTCACCGTATTCTCCTTGAGCTAAGGTCACACAGACCTCGCCCAATCACTCGTGGTAAGTCTTCAGGTGACTTCCGAACCTTCACAAACTTGGTTACTCGGCGATCCACAATTCCTCTTGGATGCTCTAGACCTTGATGCCTAACCGTCTCGAAGAAGCACAGTCTTGAAAGGTAACAAGCATCGGATCCACGCAGGATCAATCTCTTCAGTGATGCTCAATCACTTGGGGTTTGTAGGTGTTTGGGTTTGGGTTTTCCTCACTTAATGATTTTCGCTCAAAGTCCTCGGAGGATGGGATGCTCTCAAATGACAAGTGTCAATTTCTCTCGGAGCAGCCAACCATCTAGTGGTTGTAGGGGGTGACTATTTATAGCCTAGGGAGCAGCCCGACATGATACAACATAAATGTCCTTTAATGATATGACTGTTAGGTGGGTAGATATTTTGGGACAGCTGGCTCATAGCACAACAACGATCAGAATTTTGGGTAGCAACAACCTCAGGGCTATCATGTTCCTCACTGTGCAAGCAATCCGCACTAGCGAATTCCTAACTCCTCAGTCAGAACAAATTCCTCAGAGACCAGAAGAACTTCATCTCTGTCACTGAAGAATATGACTGAACTGTATGAGATTTCCAATGGCCTCACTCGAAGGGATTGGAAGGTGTAGGATTTTGAGTTGAGCATCACATGGAAATTTTCCTTAGTATTTCCTCGACCCCCTTTAACAGTACTGTGTTTCCTATGACTCGAGAAAGAGAAAATGAAATTACAAAAACAAAAGTCTTCACGCTTCATGTTCCTCGAATGAATACCAAGTCTTCGGGATTGCACCAATTTCTTCACTTTCAAAGTCTTTAGAAAGTCTTCAGAAATCCAAAGTCTTCAGTCGAAGAACTTCATTTTAAGGGGTCGACTTTCTCTATAAATATCAAACTCCTCATAGACTTATAGACCTGTGTACACTCAAAAACACATTAGTCCCTTAACCTATAAGTCTTCAATACACCAAAATCACTAAGAGGCACTAGATGCACTTACAATCTCCCCCTTTTTGGTAATTGATGACAATATAGGTTATGTTTTCAACGGGGATAAACATATGAAGTGTAAATACTGATATTGAGGAATTTTATTGCAAGATATAGAAGAACTCCCCCTGAAGATGTGCATGGTGAGGAATTTGCTTTTGAAGCATTGCACACTTGAAGAGTAGAATCATGGAGATCTCCCCCTATATCTTGTAATTCATACACGCATTTGAGATATCATAATGAAGAATTTGAAATGCATGATGAAATATGGTGACTGATGTAATTCAGCATGCGTGCATAAACATATATGAGGAATAAGCATGCAGAAAAACACATCAAAAGTATCAGAGCACCATCGGGTTTAAGTTTACAACTCGATCTAATAAAGTTTTAGAAGAACGAGAGTTGTAACTTAGCAAATAAAAATGCCCATATAGACAGACCCGCTTGAAGACTAACTCAAAATTCTCCTCCTTTGTCATCGAATGACCAAAAGGGTCGAAAATGAGGACTAACGCCCCTAAAGAATATCAAGTTGATGAAGGAGCGCCAATGTTGTTGGGGTCATTTGTCGTGGAAGGGCATGCCGCAGTGTCATCCAAGTCTTCGTACTCGTCGGTATCGCATGATGAATAATATGAGCTGGACACCAAAGAAGGAGCCTTAACCTTCTTGAATTTCTTCGGTGGAGGTGCAGGCCAGTCAAAATCTTCCTTGAGACCCATTTTCTTGAGATCTGCTTCACCATACAGATGTGATAGAATAGCCCAGGTGCGACCGAAGACTTCATGAAGGTAGTAATGGTTTTTCTTCACTGCATTGTGTGTAGCAGTGATGTTGTGAAAAAATGAAGCAAACTGACGCTTAACCCATTTATGGTTTTGATCCACCTCCTGGTGAAGACTAAGCAAAAGCTGATGGTCAGTCATCACACGAGGAGCAGTGGCTTGAGGAGTAGACTTGGGTGGATTGACAGCAGAGTCATGTGTGGCAGAGTCATCATTGGTGGAATAAGATGCAGCTTTGCGAAACTAACCATCCAATGGACGAATGCCTTCATCAATGACTGCAGGAGCCTTGCCCTTTTCATCAGTTGAAGTAAAAGCCTGCTTGAGGACTTCAATCGGGGGCAGATAGCTAAGGTGATTCTGAAAATCAGCCTTGTAGTTGAGTGAAGACCTTGTCCTGAGGAATCTCATAATCCAAGGTGCATAAGGCTTCATCTCAAACGAAGAAAGTGCAGCATTTGCCAGAGTCCTCATGAAGAAATCGTGATAGTTGATAGGAATGCTATGAATGATATTGAATAGCAGGTTCTTCATGATGCCAACTATTTCCTCATCAGATGAGTCGTGGCCTTTGATGGGACTCATTGTCCTCGTCAGAATGCGATAGACGGTTCTGGGCACATAGAGTAAATCCTTTACGAGGAATTTAGTCCTTGGGGCTTGACCGGGCTTCAAAGGCTTCATTAACACTTGCATGTAATGAGCTGTGAGTTCTGTTTCATGATACAGGCAGCGAGCTCCTTCACTGGGTGGACTGATGGGTAGGGCGTGAAGCAATTCAGAGGTCGGTGCCTTATAGTGAGTGTTTTCGGTCATCCTGTCCAAGACCTAGGTGTTGATATCTTCAGGATCACCTGTGATATGCAATGTAGCGTAGAACTGAAGAATAAGCTCTTCATTCCAATCAACAATGTCAGAGCAAAAGTTGAGGAGGCCTGCATCATGAAGAACACTGAGCACAGGAGAGAAGCAATGTAATGATTCCATGTCCACGTGAGGAATATGCTCATGGTAGAAGATTTTGTCTTTGTTGAAAAGCAGTGAAGAATAGAAGTTGGCATGGCTTGCAGTCCAGAAACGCTTCCTCCTTAGATGAGTAGAGTCATAAGGATTGTAGTTAGTGAAGAACACGTGCTCGCCGAAGAAATCATCAGCCTTGAATTTCTGCTTCTTTGAGAATGGATCCTTCGGCTTGGGGTGAGGAGTGTCAGTCAGTTGCATCACAACCTCCGAGATCTCAATCTCAGGTTCCACAGGCTGAGGAATTTCATGTGCTGCTTCAGTGGCAGCCCGGGACTTCAATTCTTCATTTACATGATCTTCAGCACTAGTGGCTGGCATTTCTTCATGTATAGATGGTGTGGCTTGTGGTTCATCAGATCCCATTTGTACAGTAGTTACTAGGGACTGAGGAATTTGTTGCAATGGTGTGAAGAGTGGAGAGTTGGGGTGCTGACTTTCCCAAAATTCATCACTTAGCATAGGTGTGGTACAACCAATGTCCACATCTTCATCTTCCATGTCTTCAACGCCGGCCTCTTCAGCAGTAAACTGAGGCATAGGCGAGGAGACAACTGGTGTTGAAGGGATTGTATCCACTTCAATTTCTTCATCCATCTGCTCTGACGAAGCAGTAGAGGGATTCTCTTCGTCAGATTCACTTGGAATCACATATTCTTCATCAAAAGGAAGAAGGTCCTTTGATGGCATGGCTGAGATAGGAATAGCATCAATGGGGTTTGCAAACAATCTTGTTAGTGGCTTCATCTTCTTCGGGGATGAAGAATCTGATGAAGTTGATGCCTTCCTTTTCTTCACTGTTGCATGCTCTGCAGCCGTAGTCTTCTTCACATCTGATGCAGATGGAAGGCTTGGAGTTGGTGTAGGTGCAGGAGGAGCAGAGGAATTGGGTTGAATTTCTTCAGGTATAACTGATGCAGTTGCCCCGACTTCTTGATTTTCTTCAGGCGCACCACTAGTGGATGCCCTAGCAATTTCTTCAGCGGCTGGAATGCAGTCATCAGCCCTGGAACTCATATTTTCTTCAGCAGCCTGATTTTCATCAGCGGTCCTGGCATGTTCTTCAGTTCGCTGAGCAGATGCTTCAGCCTGAGGAATTTCCTGTTGTGTTGGGGCTGCAACATTTGAGGTGAAGTTATTAGCAAGTCTCACAAAACGAACCTTGGCTCCAAGCCAATCAGCGCGGTATGCGTCAAATTCATCACTCAGTTTCTTGATCTCAGTTTGAATAGTGACAAGTTCTTCAGTTGTCATAGAGACAACGTTTTTCTTCAGATAGCACTCCTTCTTGTACTGCGCTCTTGATCTACCTGGCCTTCTCAAACTTCCATTTCTCTTCCTGTATGAAGTGAGTCAACATATGACTTTGGCCAGGAGTCAGTTGGAAGTCAGGCATGGGAGTGTTGGGGTCCTTGTGCCAAACATCAATGTATTTGAGGATCAACTTTAGATCCAAAAGCAGAGGCACACTTGTACCCTTGGCTCTACCGGCCCTGACTTGCCTGTCTCTGAGGATTTCGACAAGTTCTCCATCATCAGCTTCATCATCGTCAAAGGGCACTTGGAAAGCAACTTGTTTCTTGTGAGGACTTGGTCGAGGACCTCGTCCAGCAGTAGTCTTCTTCTTCAGAAGAGAGGGAGTAGCTGAGGAACTTGCAGAAGCTCTTGAGGCAATAGATAGGCCTGTGGTCCTTTGGCACATGGCGAGATGCACAGGTGCCGAGGATTTGGTCGGAGCAGCTGAAGATTTTGTAGGAGCAGGAGCAGCGTGAGGAATTGGCCGTGAGGGCTTTGAGGAATCTGGCTGTGAAGGCATAGCTGAGGAACTTTGCTGTGAGGGCATTGCTGGTGAAGCACTGGGCTTGTGCGCAGGCTTCTTTGGCATGGCCTTCTTCGGCTTTACAGATGCCTCAACAGCAGCAGCGGCAGCAGAGTCTTTGTTGAATTTCCTCACTGCATCTTTTGCTTGTTTTGCCAACTTAGCCTGGCGCTTGGCCCATTCGTCAGGATAGTCCTCACCGCGCTTGAGGCTGGTGGGATCAGCTATTTGGCCATGTGCCAACGGAGGTCTTGGGCATGGAGGATTTAGTGCACATTTCTTCATGTATTTGGGAGTGACATATATGTACTCCCTCCACTCTCTTGCCCATCTCCTCTCAATCTTTTGAATGCGCACCTTGCGCTGATTTTTATCTTCCTCAGGGGGTGTGTAGTACCCAGCATAGATATCCTCAGGGATTTCAAAAGCAATATTGACCTCATGCCTCTTTCCTCCTTTCTGTGGCTTCTTACCATCAGCCATTTTCTTTAGTTGAGGAATTTGAACAATTGAATTCTCTGAAGAGGTATGCAAATTTTCTTCGAGGAATGCTACAAATGAGTTAAGTTGATGAGAACCTAGTGATTCAGCAGCTGACATGAGTACCTGTGAATAGAGTATAGTTGCGAGGAATTTGGAGAGGTCATATGCGTTCTCATAAGGTTTTTTATAAAGAACAAGTTTGAGGAATTTGACCAGATGAGTCTTGAAGAATTTGACTAAGCGTTCTTTGTCTTAGGTTCCAGAGATGTATAGATCGAAAGTCCACACATTTGAGGAATCTTGAAGAAAAACGTTTCTTCATGTGTTGCACATCTAAGTCATCAATTTTGCGTAAGTGTTAGGATGAGTGTACTTTTCAAAGAACATTCGAAGATTCTAAGATATTTAGCTCACACCGCAACTTGCTAAATCTCTTCTCATCCAAGGGCTTTGTGAAGATATCGGCTAGCTGTTCTTTGGTCTTCACATGCTCAATAGAAATGTCACCCTTCAACACATTATCACGAAGAAAATGATGACGAATCTGAATGTGCTTTGTCTTCGAGTGCTGAACTAGATTGTGAGCAATCTTGATGGCACTCTCATTGTCACAGAAGAGAGGCACATTCTTCATTTTTACATCGTAATCCTTGAGAGTTTGCTTCATCCATAGCAATTGAGCACAGCAAGAACCAGCGGCAATGTACTCAGCTTCAGAAGTAGATAGTGATACGCAGTTCTGTTTCTTCAAGGACCAACAGACCAAAGATCGTCCGAGGAAATGACATGTATCAGATGTTGACTTGCGATCCACATGATCACCAGCATAGTCAGAGTCAGAATATCCAATGAGATCAAAAGCTGAGCCCTTGGGGGTACCATAATCCAAGTGTTGGTATGTGAGCTAGATATCGAAGAATATGCTTCACAGCCTTATGATGTGATTCCTTCGGTGTAGCTTGAAATCAGGCACACATGCAAATAGGAAGCATAATATCTGGCCTAGATGCACATAAGTACAATAAAGAACCAATCATGGAGCGGTATACGTTATGATCGAAGTCGATACCATTTTCATCAGTGCATAGATGACCATTTGTGGGCATAGGAATTTTGACGCCTTTGCAATCTTGCATTCCGAATTTCCTCAGTACATCCTTGAGGTATTTCTCCTGAGATATGAATATACCATTGCATTGTTGACGAATTTGAAGACCTAAGAAGAATTTCAATTATCCCATCATAGACATTTCATATTCCTCCCTCATCATATAACCAAATTCATCAGTATAACGTTGGTCAGTACAGCCAAAGATAATATCATCAACATATATTTGGCACACAAACAATTCACCATCATAAGATTTCGTGAAAATAATAGGGTCGAGTGAACTAAGTTTGAAGCCTTTCTTCATAAGGAATTCCTTCAAAGTATCATACCACGCCCGTGGGGCCTGCTTGAGGCCATAGAGGGCCTTATTGAGTTTGAAGACTTTGTCAGGATGCTTTGGATCTTCAAAACCTAGGGGTTGAGCAACATATACTTCTTCCTCAAGCTTACCATTGAGGAATGCACTTTTCACATCCATTTGATATAGAGTGATATCATGATGGTTAGCATAAGCAAGTAATATGCGAATAGCCTCAAGCCTAGCAACAAGTGCAAAAGTTTCATCGAAATTAATTCCTTCAACCTGTGTGTAGCCTTGAGCTACAAGCCGTGCCTTATTCCTTACCACAAGGCCATTTTCGTCTTGCTTGTTGTGATAAATCCATTTTGTGCCAATGATATTGTGCTTGCGAGCATCTGGACGTTTGACCAGTTCCCAGATGTTGTTGAGCTCGAACTGATGTAATTCTTCTTGCATGGCCTGAATCCACTCAGTCTCCAAAAATGCTTCATCTACTTTAGTGGGCTCTGCGATAGAGACAAAAGCATAGTGCCCACAAAAGTTAGATAAATGTGAAGCTTTTGAGCGTGTGAAAGGACCTGGTGCTTTAATGTCACTAGTCGTGAACCCGTGCACTTGCACGAGCTAGTGGTTTAATAATTTTAATATTCTTGGTACTTTCCATATATCATGTTGAAATGCCCTTTTGCCTTTTTTAAACATGTTTACCACAAATATAGTTCAACCATTTGATCTAAATAACTATTGAATAATTATGTTTTTGTTGTTCAAATAGTTTGCAGAACTGTATTAAATAGTGATTGGTACTTAATTAACTCTCCCCTAATGCCAATTTATGTTAGCCATCATAGCATAGTAATGCAAAAAATAACTGGATTAGATGGATTGACATATCTTTTATCATTTTTATTTTCCATTGATCATAAGAATTTATTAAGTATGTAATTAAGAATATGTCATTCATGTATTTGACCTCTCACGTTAAAGTGGACATGTTCGTCAATCAATGCAGTCGCCAGGGCTACAAAATCCTTTTTGAAGAAAAAATCTGATTGATTTTACTTGAACTTTGAGATTTATCAAAAAACAGGTTGTTGCCTTTTTACCAGTTCGACTTTGGTAAAGGAAGAGCAAGTGGTTTATCTTAGTGTGCTAGCCGCTGCTTCATTTAGTAAAAAGAACTCAAAAGTAGTTTCCCTAATGCAAAAAGGACTTGCAAGTTCTGGAAAAAAAGAACTGCCAATATTTATAGTATACACAATTTATTTGCCTCTTTATTATTTTCTTAGGTGACAACCGCATAATTAACCTTAAGTGACTAATTAAAAAATATCTAGAAAACATAGTCTAAAGCGCGATGAGTTAGGGCGGTTTCAACTCTAGAATATCGAGCCAGTATAGGAAAAGAATTCTCTTACAATCTACACCGTAATAACTCAGTCCCATCGGATGAACGACTCTAATTATCCGATTAATGTGGTAATTTCTAGGTAGTCCCATTCATACGCATGGGGCAGTTATGTAAATTTTTTTCTTTCAATCTATATTATGAAAAAAGTTCTCATTTTCTGAAATTAACCACTATACTGCTCATTTTTGTGAAGGATATACCTTCAGAAACACAGATAATTACATAGAATGTATGCATATATGTTAGATGGAATCATCATCTAATGCCACTGCTAATTTCAGAAATAACATAGTATCACATTATTTAATAAAGTTACTAAATGAAGACAAATCATGCGTGAAAAATTACCCTAATCATATGTTTGTTGGTCTCATTTGGGAACGATGTAGAACCGCCTAATACACTTCTGATTTTCTTATGTGTATGGTGCGACCTTTTATACATGTAACTATTTAAAATATGCTTAAACAACACAAATTCCTGACTATTAAACGATTTTTTTTTCATTTCCCCAAATATTTGGCATGTATGTTAATATATCTTGAATGATATATAATGCAATTTTTAGTCTTATAAACTTTAGAACAATAGAGTTTCTATGCAGCATCTTGTAATTAATGGTTGGCACATATAAAACATGCTTGTAAACTTGTCCAAAGCATCAACTGTTTATATATCTTTTTTCAAAATAGCCAAGTGTATTGTAAAATTTTCCTGAAGAATAGTTTTGTAATATCATAACTATATAATTGTTTTTCAACATTTTTTAATATCAATCATCAAATTAAACTATTGTTTTATTGTTTGAAATTAAACTATTGTTAATGGTGACTATGCATGACGAAAATGTTTATAAATAATCTACTTAAAATATGATATTTTTTAAGCCCGTGGTAACTAATTGGACTTTTGTCGCTATGATGATGATGATCAAACATCTAGCAGTGTGCTGAACTTTCATAGCATAAAAAATAAGGCAAATTTGAGCCAGCCAGAAGAAGGCAAAAACGATTTACATGATTGACAAACCCTATAAACACAATGAACAGATGGACTCCCTAGAAACTATAGTAAATCATTCGAGGATGAAAGTGAAATAATATCGTATTGTACGTTAACAATGTAAAAGCAACATCACAATAGTGCCTTCGAAGCTGCATAAAGAAATTATGTTTAGTTGTGGAAAAGGTTCCATCGAGCCAAGAAGAAAGGGAGGTATTTAGTGAAGGAAATATGCCCTAGAGGCAATAATAAAGTTATTATTTATTTCCTTATATCATGATAAATGTTTATTATTCATGCTAGAATTGTATTAACCGGAAACATAATACATGTGTGAATACATAGACAAACAGAGTGTCACTAGTATGCCTCTACTTGACTAGCTCATTAATGAAAGATGGTTATGTTTCCTAACCATAGACAAAGTAGTTGTTATTTGATTAATGGGATCACATCATTAGTTAAATGATCTGATTGACATGACCCATTCCATTAGCTTAGCACCCGATCGTTTAGTATGTTGCTATTGCTTTGTTCATGAGTTATACATGTTCCTATGACTATGAGATTATGCAACTCCCGTTTACCGGAGGAACACTCTGGGTGCTACCAAACATCACAACGTAACTGGGTGATTATAAAGGAGTACTACAGGTGTCTCCAAAGGTAGATGTTGGGTTGGCGTATTTCGAGATTAGGATTTGTCACTCCGATTGTCGGAGAGGTATCTCTGGGCCCTCTCGTTAATGCACATCACATAAGCCTTGCAAGCATTACAACTAATATGTTAGTTGTGAGATGATGTATTACGGAACGAGTAAAGAGACTTGCCGGTAACGAGATTGAACTAGGCATTTCGAATACCGACGATCGAATCTCGGGCAAGTAACATACCGATGACAAAGGGAACGACGTATGTTGTTATGCGGTCTGACCGATAAAGATCTTCGTAGAATATATAGGAGCCAATATGGGCATCCAGGTCCCGCTATTGGTTATTGACTGGAGACATGTCTCGGTCATGTCTACATTGTTCTCGAACCCGTAGGGTCCGCACACTTTAGGTTACGATGACAGTTATATTATGAGTTTATGCATATTGATGTACCGAAGATAGTTCGGAGTCACGGATGTGATCACGGACATGACGAGGAGTCTCGAAATGGTCGATACATAAAGATTGATATATTGGAAGCCTATGTTTGGATATCGGAAGTGTTCCGGGTGAAATCGGGATTTTACCGGAGTACCGGGAGGTTACCGGAACCCCCCCGGGAGCTATATGGGCCTTAGTGGGCTTTAGTGGAAAAGAGAAGGGGCAGCCCAAGATGGGCCGCGCGCCTCCCCCCTCCCCTAGTCCTATTAGGACAAGGAGAGGTGGCCGGCCCCCCTCTCTCTTTTCCCCCTCCACGAATCCTATTCCAAATAGGGTTGGGGGGGGGATCCTACTCCCAGAGGGAGTAGGACTCTCCTAGCGCGCCCTCCTTGGCCGGCCAGCCTTCCCCCCTTTAGTCCTTTATATACAGAGGTAGGAACACCCCAGAGACACACAAGTTGATCCAAGTGATCTATTCCTTAGCCGTGTGCGGTGCCCCCTTCCACCATAGTCCTCGATAATATTGTAGCGGAGTTTAGGCGAAGCCCTGCTGCAGTAGTACATGAAGATCGTCACCACGCCATCGTGCTGACGGAACTCTTCCCCAACACTTTGCTGGATCGGAGTCCGGAGATCGTCATCGAGCTGAACGTGTGCTAGAACTCGGAGGTGCCGTAGTTTCGGTGCTTGATCGGTCGGATCGTGAAGACGTACGACTACATCAACCAAACGCTTCCGTTGTCGATCTACTAGGTATGTAGATCACACTCCCCCCCCCCTCGTTGCTATGCATCACCATGATCTTGCGTGTGCGTAGGAATTTTTTTGAAATTACTACGAAACCCAACAGTGGTATCAGAGCCTAGGTTTTATATGTTGATGTTATATGCACGAGTAGAACACAAGTGAGTTGTGGGCGATATAAGTCATACTGCCTACCAGCATGTCATACTTTGGTTCGGCGGTATTGTTGGACGAGACGACCCGGGCCGACATTACGCATACGCTTACGCGAAACTGGTTCTCCCGACATGCTTTGCACATAGGTGGCTTGCGGGCGACAGTCTCTCCAACTTTAGTTGAACCCAGTGTGGCTACGCCTGGTCCTTGCGAAGGTTAAAACGGAGTCAAATTGACAAACTATCGTTGTGGTTTTGATGCGTAGGTGTGATTGGTTCTTACTTAAGCCCGTAGCAGCCACGTAAAACTTGCAACAACAAAGTAGAGGACGTCTAACTTGTTTTTGCAGAGCATGTTGTGATGTGATATGGTCAAGACATGATGCTGAATTTTATTGTATGAGATGATCATGTTTTGTAACCGAGTTATCGGCAACTGGCAGGAGCCATATGGTTGTCGCTTTATTGTATGCAATGAAATCGCGATGTAATGCTTTACTTTATCACTAAACGGTAGCGATAGTCGTGGAAGCACAAGCTTGGCGAGGCGACAATGATGCTACGATGGAGATCAAGGTGTCACGCCGGTGACGATGGTGATCATGACGGTGCTTCGGAGATGGAGATCACAAGCGCAAGATGATGATGGCCATATCATATCACTTATATTGATTGCATGTGATGTTTATCCTTTATGCATCTTATCTTGCTTTGATTGACGGTAGCATTATAAGATGATCTCTCACTAAATTATCAAGTAGTGTTCTCCCTGAGTATGCACCGTTGCGAAAGTTCTTCGTGCTGAGACACCACGTGATGATCGGGTGTGATAGGTTCTACATTCAAATACAATGGGTGCAAAACAGTTGCACACGTGGAATACTCAGGTTATACTTGACGAGCCAAGCATATACAGATATGGCCTCGGAACAAGGAGACCGAAAGGTCGAGCGTGAATCATATAGTAGATATGATCAACATAATGATGTTCACCAATGAAACTACTCCATCTCACGTGATGATCGGACATGGTTTAGTTGATTTGGATCACGTAATCACTTAGAGGATTAGAGGGATGTCTATCTAAGTGGGAGTTCTTTAAGTAAATTAACTGAACTTAAATTTATCATGAAACTTAGTACCTAATAGTATCTTGCTTGTGTATGTTTGATTGTAGATAGATGGCTCGTGCTGTTGTTCCGTTGAATTTTAATGCGTTCCTTGAGAAAGCAAAGTTGAAAGATGATGGTAGCAATTACACGGACTGGGTCCGTAACTTGAGGATTATCCTCATTGCTGCACAGAGGAATTACATCCTGGAAGCACCGCTGGGTGCCAGGCCTGCTGCTGGAGCACCGCCGGATGTTATGAACGTCTGGCAGAGCAAAGCTGATGACTACTCGATAGTTCAGTGTGCCATGCTTTATGGCTTAGAATCGGGACTTCAACAACGTTTTGAACGTCATGGAGCATATGAGATGTTCCAGGAGTTGAAGTTAATATTTCAAGCAAATGCCCGGATTGAGAGATATGAAGTCTCCAATAAGTTCTATAGCTGCAAGATGGAGGAGAACAGTTCTGTTAGTGAGCATATACTCAAAATGTCTGGGTATAATAATCACTTGATTCAATTGGGAGTTAATCTTCCAGATGATTGCGTCATTGACAGAATTCTCCAATCACTGCCACCAAGCTACAAGAGCTTCGTAATGAACTATAATATGCAAGGGATGAATAAGACTATTCCCAAGCTCTTTGCGATGCTGAAAGCTGTGGAGGTAGAAATCAAGAAGGAACATCAAGTGTTGATGGTTAACAAGACCACTAGTTTCAAGAAAAAGGGCAAAGGAAAGAAGAAGGGGAACTTCAAAAAGAACGGCAAGCAAGTTGCTACTCAAGAGAAGAAACCCAAACCTGGACCTAAGCCTGAAACTGAGTGCTTCTATTGCAAGAAGACTGGTCACTAGAAGCGGAACTGCCCCAAGTATTTGGCGGATAAGAAGGATGGCAAGGTGAACAAAGGTATATGTGATATACATGTTATTGATGTGTACCTTACTAATGCTCGCAGTAGCACCTGGGTATTTGATACTGGTTCTGTTGCTAATATTTGCAACTCGAAACAGGGACTACGGATTAAGCGAAGATTAGCTAAGGACGAGGTGACGATGCGCGTGGGAAACGGTTCCAAAGTCGATGTGATCGCAGTCGGCATGCTACCTCTACATCTACCTTCGGGATTAATATTAGACCTAAATAATTGTTATTTGGTGCCAGCGTTAAGCATGAACATTATATCTGGATCTTGTGTGATGCGAGACGGTTATTCATTTAAATCAGAGAATAATGGTTGTTCTATTTATATGAGTAATATCTTTTATGGTCATGCACCCTTGAAGAGTGGTCTATTCTTGTTGAATCTCGATAGTAGTAACACACATATTCATAATGTTGAAGCCAAAAGATGCAGAGTTGATAATGATGGTGCAACTTATTTGTGGCACTGCCATTTAGGTCATATCAGTGTAAAGCGCATGAAGAAACTCCATACTGATGGACTTTTGGAACCACTTGATTATGAATCACTTGGTACTTGCGAACCGTGCCTCATGGGCAAGATGACTAAAACACCGTTCTATGGTTCTATGGAGAGAGCAACAGATTTGTTGGAAATCATACATACAGATGTATGTGGTCCGATGAATATTGAGGCTCGTGGCGGATATCGTTATTTTCTCACCTTCACAGATGATTTGAGCAGATATGGGTATATCTACTTAATGAAACATAAGTCTGAAATATTTGAAAAGTTCAAAGAATTTCAGAGTGAAGTTGAAAATCATCATAACAAGAAAATAAAGTTTCTACGATCTGATCGTGGAGGAGAATATTTGAGTTACGAGTTTGGTGTACATTTGAAAAATTGTGGAATACTTTCACAACTCACGCCACCCGGAACACCACAGCGTAATGGTGTGTCCGAACGTCGTAATCGTACTTTACTAGATATGGTGCGATCTATGATGTCTCTTACTGATTTACCGCTATTGTTTTAGGGATACGCTCTAGAGACGGCCGCATTCACGTTAAATAGGGCACCATCAATATCCGTTGAGACGACGCCTTATGAACTATGGTTTGGCAAGAAACCAAAGTTGTCGTTTCTAAAAGTTTGGGGCTGCGATGCTTATGTGAAAAAACTTCAACCTGATAAGCTCGAACCCAAATCGGATAAATGTGTCTTCATAGGATATCCAAAGGAGACTATTGGATACACCTTCTATCACAGATCCAAAGGCAAGACTTTTGTTGCTAAGTTCGGAAATTTTCTAGAGAAGGAGTTTCTCTCGAAAGAAGTGAGTGGGAGGAAAGTAGAACTTGACGAGGTAACTGTACCTGCTCCCTTATTGGAAAGTAGTACATCACAGAAAACTGTTTCTGTGACACCTACACCAGTTAGTGAGGAAGCTAATGACAATGATCATGAAACTTTAGAACAAGATACTACTGAACCTCGTAGATCAACCAGAGTAAGATCCGCACCAGAGTGGTATGGTAATCCCGTTCTGGAAGTCATGCTACTAGATCATGATGAACCTACGAACTATGAAGAAGTGATGGTGAGCCCAGATTCCGCAAAATGGCTTGAAGCCATGAAATCTGAGATGGGATCCATGTATGAGAACAAAGTGTGGACTTTGGTTGACTTGCCTGATGATCGGCAAGCAATTGAGAATAAATGGATCTTCAAGAAGAAGACTGACGCTGACGGTAATATTACTGTCTACAAAGCTCGACTTGTCGCAAAAGGTTTTCGGCAAGTTCAAGGGATTGACTACGATGAGACCTTCTCACCCGTAGCGATGCTTAAGTCTTTCAGAATCATGTTAGCAATTGCCGCATTTTATGATTATGAAATTTGGCAGATGGATGTCAAAACTGCATTCCTGAATGGATTTCTGGAAGAAGAGTTGTATATGATGCAACCAGAAGGTTTTGTCGATCCAAAGGGAGCTAACAAAGTGTGCAAGCTCCAGTGATCCATTTATGGACTGGTGCAAGCCTCTCGGAGTTGGAATAAACGTTTTGATAGTGTGATCAAAGAATTTGGTTTTATACAGACTTTTAGAGAAGCCTGTATTTACAAGAAAGTGAGTGGGAGCTCTGTAGCATTTCTGATATTATATGTAGATGACATATTACTGATTGGAAATGATATAGAATTTCTGGATAGCATAAAGGGATACTTGAATAAGAGTTTTTCAATGAAAGACCTCGATGAAGCTGCTTATATATTAGGCATTAAGATCTATAGAGATAGATCAAGACGCCTAATTGGACTTTCACAAAGCACATACCTTGACAAAGTTTTGAAAAAGTTCAAAATGGATCAAGCAAAGAAAGGGTTCTTGCCTGTGTTACAAGGTGTGAAGTTGAGTAAGACTCAATGCCCGACCACTGCAGAAGATAGAGAGAATATGAAAGATGTTCCCTATGCATCAGCCATAGGATCTATCATGTATGCAGTGCTGTGTACCAGACCTGATGTGTGCCTTGCTATAAGTCTAGCAGGGAGGTACCAAAGTAATCCAGGAGTGGATCACTGTACAGCGGTCAAGAACATCCTGAAATACCTGAAAAGGACTAAGGATATGTTTCTCATATATGGAGGTGACAGAGAACTCATCGTAAAAGGTTACATTGATGCAAGCTTTGACAGTGATCCGGACGATTCTAAATCGCAAACCGGATACGTGTTTACATTAAACGGTGGGGCTGTAAGTTGGTGCAGTTCTAAACAAAGCGTCGTAGCGGGATCTACATGTGAAGCGGCATACATAGCTGCTTCGGAAGCAGCAAATGAAGGAGTCTGGATGAAGGAGTTCATATCCGATCTAGGTGTCATACCTAGTGCATCGGGTCCAATGAAAATCTTTTGTGACAATACTGGTGCAATTGCCTTGGCAAAGGAATCCAGGTTTCACAAGAGAACCAAGCACATCAAGAGACGCTTCAATTCCATCCGGGATCTAGTCCAGGTGGGAGACATAGAGATTTGCAAGATACATGCGGATCTGAATGTTCCAGACCCGTTGATTAAGCCTCTTCCACAAGCAAAACATGATCAGCACCAAGGCTCCATGGGTGTTAGAATCATTACTGTGTAATTTAGATTATTGACTCTAGTGCAAGTGGGAGACTGAAGGAAATATGCCCTAGAGGCAATAATAAAGTTATTATTTATTTCCTTATATCATGATAAATGTTTATTATTCATGCTAGAATTGTATTAACCGGAAACATAATACATGTGTGAATACATAGACAAACAGAGTGTCACTAGTATGCCTCTACTTGACTAGCTCATTAATCAAAGATGGTTATGTTTCCTAACCATAGACAAAGTACTTGTTATTTGATTAATGGGATCACATCATTAGTTGAATGATCTGATTGACATGACCCATTCCATTAGCTTAGCACCCGATCGTTTAGTATGTTGCTATTGCTTTGTTCATGAGTTATACATGTTCCTATGACTATGAGATTATGCAACTCCCGTTTACCGGAGGCACACTCTGGGTGCTACCAAACGTCACAACGTAACTGGGTGATTATAAAGGAGTACTACAGGTGTCTCCAAAGGTAGATGTTGGGTTGGCGTATTTCGAGATTAGGATTTGTCACTCCGATTGTCGGAGAGGTATCTCTGGGCCCTCTCGTTAATGCACATCACATAAGCCTTGCAAGCATTACAACTAATATGTTAGTTGTGAGATGATGTATTATGGAACGAGTAAAGAGACTTGCCGGTAACGAGATTGAACTAGGTATTTAGAATACCGAAGATCGAATCTCGGGCAAGTAACATACCGATGACAAAGGGAACGACGTATGTTGTTATGCGGTCTGACCGATAAAGATCTTCGTAGAATATGTAGGAGCCAATATGGGCATCCAGGTCCCGCTATTGGTTATTGACTAGAGACATGTCTCGGTCATGTCTACATTGTTCTCGAACCCGTAGGATCCGCACGCTTAAGGTTACGATGACAGTTATATTATGAGTTTATGCATATTGATGTACCAAAGATAGTTCGGAGTCCCGGATGTGATCACGGACATGACGAGGAGTCTCTAAATGGTCGAGACATAAAGATTGATATATTGGAAGCCTATGTTTGGATATCGGAAGTGTTCCGGGTGAAATCGGGATTTTACCGGAGTACCGGGAGGTTACCG
>NC_041390.1:92158318-92189519 GCF_002162155.2 Triticum dicoccoides
CAAGATGGGCCGCGTGCCTCCCCCCTCCCCTAGTCCTATTAGGACAAGGAGAGGTGGCCGGCCCCCCTCTCTCTTTTCCCCCTCCGCGAATCCTATTCCAACTAGGATTGGGGGGGGGATCCTACTCCCAGAGGGAGTTGGACTCTCCTGGCGCGCCCTCCTTGGCCAGCCAGCCTTCCTCCCTTTAGTCCTTTATATACAGAGGCAGGGACACCCCAGAGACACACAAGTTGATCCAGGTGATCTATTCCTTAGCCGTGTGCGGTGCCCCCTTCCACCATAGTCCTCGATAATATTGTAGCGGAGTTTAGGTGAAGCCTTGCTGCAGTAGTACATCAAGATCGTCACCACGCCATCGTGCTGACGGAACTCTTCCCCGACACTTTGCGGGATCGGAGTCCGGGGATCGTCATCGAGGTGAACGTGTGCTAGAACTCGGAGGTGCCGTAGTTTCGGTGCTTGATCGGTCGGATCGTGAAGACGCACGACTACATCAACCAAACGCTTCCGTTGTCGATCTACTAGGTATGTAGATCACACTCCCACCCTCGTTGCTATGCATCACCATGATCTTGCGTGTGCGTAGGAAATTTTTTGAAATTACTACGAAACCCAACATTTAGAAATCTCAGAATCAGTAGCCATACAACACGATGCCTTTAATAGAAAATTAGTGTGCTACCTAAATGAAAATACTGGCATATGTCAGATGAGCTCCTCACTCACGTCTGAGATAACTAAGGAAATACAACCAATGTGATTTTCTAATTGTTATCTTTGGTTAAAGAAATCTTACTAGGGCACACAGGAGTAGAAGTACGTTGAGAATCTTATTATCTCATAATTACAGTGCTACATCAAGTTTGCTATGCAGAAGAGGAGCCTGCAACGGTAACATGTTCGTGCGTATCATCTCTAACTGGCGAAATTGGTAAAATCCACCTTACAATAATATCAATTATATTATCCCCCATGAAATTAAGAAAGGCATAAGAATTTATTGACATGATTCATGTGATGTAAGATCAAAAGGAAGGAGGAAACCAAGCTCTGCTTAAGGAACTATGTGTGGGCTAGGGCCATGAAAACAAAACTAAGTTTCCCCATTCAAAAACTAATAGTGGTACTAACAAAAACATATCAACACATAATTGAGTTTATAACCATCTCCTAATCAAGCGGCAATTAGTCAATGCATCCCTACGAAACATTACCCAAAAGCCGTGCATTTTACATGCATATAGAAGGCAAAAGCAAATAATTAAAACTATTTCAGATGATGTATGTGCATGCACTTCAGTCCAAAAGCAAATATAGCTCCAGTCTATCAGCAAATAAATCAGAAAAAAAATGCAAACATTTCTTTCAGTAAAAAATATCAAAATACTGGTGCAATATAACAAACCTCTGGTTGCCGGAGCACTCCATGGTCGAGGTACCATTTATTCTGACACTTATCAAAATAAACTTTGAAATTTCAAAATCTAATCACTGTGCATATAGCATGCAAAAACCTTCAGGAATAAAATCAGTCATAGATGCAGGCTACATAAACCCGTAAATGATAGGCATATACAGCTTTATCCTTGGGATAACTAAAACGTGATTGATTAAGATGGAGTCTGGACACAATACATATACATATGCCTTTCAACTCTTTCTTTTTTGCTTGGGCTTAATTTGTCGACAACTCGTTCAAGTGGTAACCAAAGATACAAATCTGAGCTCTCTCTGGTTGTACTTGTAGAGTACACACACATACAGACTGGTTTGACTGAACCTGGAACGCCCCACTCTATGGCAAATAGTATTCTGACCTCTAGTGCGTGTACTTTACTGAGCTGATCAAAGGGATTAACTTCATATAGATGTATCTCCCCATGGAATCAATCCAGCAGCCTGTGCTTCTGTACATGCATGAATTCAGCCATATATTTTCGTCTCGTCCCAACACCAATCGGCTGCGAAGTAATCGAGCTAGCCTTGTACATCTGTATCGCCGGGACGCAACACCTGGCTGTATCATCTGCATGGCCTTTGTCGACAACTCCTTCAAGTGGTAACCAAAGATACACAACTGATTTCTCCCTCGTTGTACTTGTAGACTACGCACACGTACAGGCTGGTTTGACCGAACCAAACACATCCGACTCCATGGCAAAAAAAATTGTGACCTCTTGTGCATGTACTTTACTGAGCGAAACGAAGGGATTAGCTGCATATACATGTGTCTTCCCGTGGAATCGATCCAATAACCTGCACTTCTGTACATGCACGAATTAAGCCATATATTTTCGTGTCCTCTCAACACCAATCGGCTGGAAAGTAATCAAGCTAGCCTTGTATGCCGAAAGCAGCACCTGGCTGTATCGTCGAGGTTGGGCATGCTCCAACATTGGATTAATATTTGATACTGAGCCCTGCAACATTGGTAATCAGCAAGCAAACTGGCTTATATTATCGAGCTTGCGGAGGAGGTGTGTTTGGTTGTACCTTGTACGCCTACATAGCAACTCTGGGTGGAAAATCCATCAGCAATGGTAGACGCAACCTCAATTTATAGGAGAAAGAACCTGATCGAGATGAGGAAAATAGTTTGGATGGCATAAGATCTTTGGGCGCACCTGATCCATGCCCCAACCTACTTACTTCCGCTTGAGAGAGACGACCTGCAATTATTGTGGTAGGAAGAACTTGATCGAGATGAGAAAAACAGTTTTCCGATGGAATAAGATCTTTGGGCACACCGAATCCATACCCCAACCTGCTTGCTTCAGCTTGATAGAGATGATAGAAATCCTATGGGAGCACGATGGACTCCATGGCAGAAGAGAGAGAAGCAATTTCCATCCGTAAAAGATTGGAAGAGGCCGTGGAGTTATAGATAGGTCGTGGAGTTATTTTTTTTGAGGGGTTAGTTATAGATAGATTGAGTTAGCAGTTTCTCTTTCAAATTAGACGTGCAGTCGTGGATAAGTTGAGTTAAGAGGTTTTTACTTCTATTCATATGACGGTGAAAGCAATATGTGGGCCTTTGGAGTGCTTTTTTTGCCAAGGGTATTATAATTAATCTACACCGTTATAATTCGGTCCCACCAGATTAACGGCCCATAAAATCTAATTAACACGGGAATTTCTTGGGAGTCTGTAATTATTCGGTCCCATCAGATTAACGGCCCATAAAATCTAATTAACATGGGAATTTCTTGGGAGTCTGTAATTAGTATAGGTATAGATTGATGATCTTTTCAACTTGCACTTCTTTTGCAACGCGAGGATGAGTTGGTTGTTGTTGACGAATTAGATCAGCATTTTCTTCAGCACCATTTTCTTCAGATGCATTAGCTCGACGTTCTTCATGTTCTGGAATGAATTCTTCAGCAGATTCTTTAGTAGGAATGACATCCTCAGTAGCCTTGAACTTGATAGTTTCCTCAGGTGCTGGTTCATCTATCACAGAAGGTAGGTGCTCTCTTTGTGAGCCATTAGTTTCATCGAACCGCACATCAACAGTTTCAACAACCTTGTGAAGAACATTGTTGAAAACTCTGTAGGTGTGCGAGTCCTTTCCGTAACCAATCATAAAACCTTCATGTGCTTTCGGTGCAAATTTTGAGTTGTGGTGAGGATCCCTAATCCAACATTTAGCACCGAAGACTTTGAAATAACTTACATTTGGTTTCTTATCTGTGAGGAGTTCATAGGCAGTCTTCTTGAAGAATTTGTGAAGATTTACTCTGTTGATGATGTGGCACGCAGTATCAATTGCCTCAATCCAGAAACGACGAGGCGTTTTGTATTCATCAAGCATAGTGCAAGCCATCTCAGCAAGAGTCATGTTCTTGTGCGCCACGACGCCATTCTGCTGAGGAGTATAAGGAGCAGATAACACATGAGTAATACCAAGTTCATCAAGGTAGTCATCAAGACCAGAATTCTTAAACTCAGTTCCATTGTCACTTCTGATGTGCTAGATCTTCACACCAAAGTTGGTTGAAGCCCTTGAGGAAAATCGTTTGAAGACATCCTGCACTTCATGTTTGTAAGTAAAACTGTGTACCCATGTGTATCGGGAGTAATTGTAACACCCCGGATGTAATTTACCTAATATGTACTCCAACTCTTGCCATTTCTGGCGCTAAGTTATTTTATTTCCTCGGGTTCGGGTTTTTGTCTCCGTGTGTTGTTGTCGTTGTCATGCATCTCATATCATGTCATCATGTGCATTGCATTTGCATATGTGTTCGCCTCATGCATCCGAGCATTTTCCCCGTTGTCCGTTTTGCATTTTGGCACTCCTATCTCCTCTGGTGGTCCTTTCTACCTTCCTTTCGTGTGTGGGGGTTAAACATTTCCGGATTGGACTGAGACTTGCCAAGCGGCCTTGGTTTACTACCGGTAGACCGCCTGTCAAGTTTTGTACCATTTGGACTTCGTTTGATGCTCCAACGGTTAACCGAGGGACCAAGAAGGCCTCGTGTGTGTTGCAGCCCAACACCCTTCCAATTTGGCCCAAAACCCTCTCCATCATCTAGAGCGTTCGATCACGATCGCATGGACGAAAACCACACCTCATTTGGACTCTCCTAGCTCCTCCTATGTCTATAAATATCACCCCCTCCGAAATTCACGAGTCTCCCCTCCCCCTAAACCCTAGATCCATCCTCTCCGCGCGTCGGACAATGTCCGGACGCGCCGGATACGTCCGCCCGACCCGCCGCCGCCAACCGAAGCCTGACACATGGCGCCCCGAGCCCCACTTTGCCGCCGCCCACAGCGGCCCGCGAAGGCCCGAGGCTGGCCCTCCACTTCGCCGACCGGGCCCGAGGCCGCAGGGAGCGTGCCGCCCGCCTCCTCCTCCCGTAGCGGCGAGCTCCGCCACCGGACGCCACTGCGCCACCGCAGGCCTCCACGCTGGCCGGAGTCGTCGCCGACCGCCTCGCCTCGTCGTCTCACCGGCGCCGGCCATCGCCACCGCGCCCGCCGCCTCTCCATCCGCCGCCGCCGTACCGTCGTCGCCTCGCCAGCCGGCCAAGTCCCCGGCGAGCTCCCTCACTCCGGCCGCCTCTTCCTCTCCGGTGATCTATGAAGTCCGTCGAGCTCGAGCTACAGTAACTCTGGCGAGTGCATCGGGAACTGTGCTAGATCTGGATCTGGGATTCTCTCCTCAGTTGACTTTCTTCCGAAACCCTAGATAATTTGCATTTTTCATCATGCTATATCTCAGTATCCGTAACTCCGATTTGGGCGTATAGCATATCAAAATGTTCGCCTCAGAGAGCACATCATTTCATCTCATTGCATCATTTTCATTTGAGCTCATATTGATGCCCGAAATGCTGTTGGAATAGATCTATTTGAGTTAATTGTCTGATCTGCTGCACCAAATAGTTATTTGTTATTTTTGCCATGATTAATGTGTGCATTATACGCCCCTGAGCTCTACATGAGTTTTGTTATATGCCATGCCATCTTTACAGAGGTGCTATCCATGTATTTTTTTGATGTGTGTGGTGACTAGCACAAGCTTGCAAAGTAGTGCATTCGTTAATGCTGATTTCAGGGACTTGGCAATTTCACTAAGTCTTTGATCTATTTTTATCAATATGCCATATGTTCATGTTGTTTTCCTAGTGATCCGTGCCTCTTTTGAGGATGATCAGTAAGGATGATTTGTTAACCTTGTGGTGCTCTATCCATCCATGTCTTTGTTTGCATTTATGGAGCAACCTAGCTTGAGTCAATCGAGCTCTACTTTTGCTATTTCATAATTCCTGGCAGATTGTCTACTTGTTAGCGATTTTACCGAGGATGTTGTTGTTGATCCGTGCATGCTATGTTGTTGTTCTTGCCATGTCTAGCTTATATAATATGTATTATTGATGGGTGTATGCTTAGTTTGTCATGCCTTGCTTTGTAGTGAGTGCGTCGAGCTCTGAACATGCCTACTCGTTAAGATATTTGCATGCTCTAGTTTTTCACTAAGTCTGAGATCTGATTATGTTTTTGCCATGTTCACATGCTTGCAATTGTATTTTCTGATCCCTTTTGGCTCAAGGTCACTAAGAGACTTTTGTTAAGCTCTTTGAGTAGCTCCATGCCATGCCTTGCTTTGCCATATTAAGTTCCTGTAGCATATAGTTTTCATGCTTCAAAGTGTGCTACCTGATCTGAAATTCCAGACTTGTGTTAATTTCACAATGTCTGAAACCTGTTTATCAATTGCACTTTTGCCATGCTTGTTTGACCTGTTAATGGATGAATTGGCCATAGCTCAGTGTTCATCTTTTGTCAAGCATTATGAGTGGATCCCTGCCATGTATTTTGTTGCCAAGTTTGAGTGCTGTAGCATATTTAACTTGTTGCATTTAGATGGCTACTTGCTGTTTATCGCAGACCGGTGCCATATTTGAATCGCTTGCCATTTCCAAACCGTGCATCCGATTCCGGTGATCTTTATATAGATTTCAACCTAAATCACCTCACCTTTCCAGTGGCACTCTTGGATTTCCAAGTTGAGGCCAGGTTCATTTATTCCTTGTCAAATCTTGCATATGCATCACATATTGCATCCCGCATAGCATACCATGTTTGCATCATGTTGTTCGAGCATTTGCACATGGTTGATTGTGTTCCTTTTGCTTGTTTGTCTTGTTTGGGTAGAGCCGGGAGACGAGTTCGCTAACGAGGAGCCCGTTGAGTTTGCTTTCGAGGATCCAGTCAACTCTGACAACTTTGCAGGCAAGATGATCATACCCTCGAAATCACTTCTATCTTTGCTTTGCTAGATGCTCGCTCTTTTGCTATGCCTATGCTACGATGCCTACCACTTGCTTATCATGCCTCCCAAATTGCTATGTCAAACCTCTAACCCTCCATGTCCTAGCAAACCGTTGATTGGCTATGTTACCGCTTTGCTCAGCCCCTCTTATAGCATTGCTAGTTGCAGGTGAAGATTGGAGACCGTTCCTTGTTGGAACATTGTTTATTGTTGGGATATAATCATATTACCTTGTTATCTTAATGCATCTATATACTTGGTAAAGGGTGGAAGGCTCGGCCTTTTGCCTAGTGTTTTGTTCCACTCTTGCCGCCCTAGTTTCCGTCATATCGGTGTTATGTTCCCGGATTTTTGTGTTCCTTACGTGGTTGGGTAATAATGGGAACCCCTTGACAAATCGCCTTGAATAAAACTCTTTCAGCAATGCCCAACCTTGGTTTTACCATTTGCCACCTAGCCTCTTTTTCCCTTGGGTTTCCGGAGCCCAAGGGTCATCTTATTTAAACCCCCCGGGCCAGTGCTCCTCTGAGTGTTGGTCCAAACTAGAGCCCTGTGCAGCGCCCCCTAGGGAAACTTGAGGTTTGGTTTTAGTTGTACGGATTGCTCATCTGAGTGTGCCCTGAGAACGAGATATGTGCAGCTCCTATCGGGATTTGTCGGCACATTCGGGTGGTGTTGCTGGATTTGTTTTAACTTGTCGAAGTTGTCTTGTAGAACCGGGATACCGAGTCTGATCGGAATGTCTCGGGAGAAGGTATATCCTTCGTTGACCATGAGAGCTTGTCATGGGCTAAGTTGGGACTCCCCTGCAGGGATTTGAACTTTCGAAAGCCGTGCCCGCGGTTATGGGCAGATGGGAATTTGTTAACGTCCGGTTGTAGATAACTTGAACCTTAACTTAATTAAAATGAATCAACTGTGTGTTACCGTGATGGTCTCTTCTCGGCGGAGTCCGGGAAGTGAACACGGTGTTGTAGTAATGTTTGTCGTAGGTTGTTCTCTAGTTCTCCGTTCGAGCTTTGCCTTCTCTTCTCGCTCTCTTTTGCGAACAGGTTAGCCACCATATATGCTAGTCGCTTGCTTCAGCTCCACTCATTACCTTGCCTTACCTATAAGCTTAAATAGTCTTGATCGCAAGGGTGCGAGATTGCTGAGTCCCCGTGGCTCACAGATTACTTCTAAACCAGATGCAGGACCCGATGATTCCGTTCCAGATGATGCGCTTGAGCTCAAGTGGGAGTTCGACGAAGACTCACGCCGTTACTATGTGTCTTTCCCTGATGATCAGTAGTGGTGCCCAGTTGGGGCGATTGGGACCGTGTCACATGTTGGGTTGATCTTTTATTTTGGTACCATAGTCGGACCATGAGTGATTGGATGATTGTAATGCTATTTATGTACTTTGTTTGACGTGGCGAGTGTAAGCCAACTATGTACCTTTCCCCTTATTATCTACTTACATGGGTTTTTGTGAAGATTACCTTACTTGCGACATTGCTTTCAATGTGGTTATGCCTCTAAGTCGTGCTTCGACACGTAGCAGATATAGCCGCATCGAGGGCGTTACAGTAATCATCAACAATAACAAAGCCATATTGAGATGCATCATTTGAGACTGGAGAATAATGGTTAGGACCAAAGAGATCCATGTGAAGCAATTCAAATGGACGAGTGGTGGTCATGATAGTCTTCGCTGGATGCTTAGCCTTTGTCATCTTCCCAGCTTCACAGGCTCCGCATAAGTGATCCTTGAGGAATTTGACATTCTCGATGCCAATGACATGCTTCTTCTTTGCAAGCGTGTGCAAATTCCTCATGCCTGCATGATCAAGTCGTCGATGCCAGAGCCAGCCTCCTGAAGCTTTTGCAAGTAGGCACACAGCTGGTTGTGGTCCTGTAGAGAAATCAACAATATACAAGTCTCCTCTCCTAAAGCCTTCAAAGACTTTGGAATTGTCAGCTTCCATGATCACAACACAACGATACTTGCCAAAGACAACTACCATATCAAGGTCTCAAAGCATTGAGACGGACATGAGGTTGTATCCTAAGGACTTGACAAGCATGACTTTGTCCATGTGTCGATCCTTTGTGATCGCAACCTTACCTAGACCCAATACCTGACTTTTGCCTTTGTCAGCGAAGATGATATGCTTCAGATGCAATGGTGATAAGGGAGCATCCATCAATAGATTCTTGTCACCAGTCATGTGATTTGTACATCCACTATCGAGGACCCACTCAGTGGCTTTGGGTTGATCATCCTTGGCACCTTTTGCCATGAAGCAATAGGTGGGAGCGTAGTCATCATTGTTTCCATCAGCCATGTTGGTGAAGCCATTTTCTTCAGAGCTGAAGATGGACTTGCTAACGAAAGTAGTAGCGAGAGCCAGGCTCGCCACACCTGACTCAGACTCCTCAGATGCCTCCTCTTCCTCATGTTCCTCAGATTCAGCCTCAGAGTCCATTTCCTTGCCAATGAATGCCCGAGCCTTCTTGGAGCTGCTATTCTTGTAAGACGAAGACCTTGAGGATTTTGATGATGATGATTTTGAGGATTTCTTCTTTTTCTTTGCATCATCAGAACTGTAATCCTTGTATTTCTTCTTCTTTGATTCCTTTTTCCACTGAGGACAATCTTGAATATAGTGTCCAGGTTTCTTGCATTTGTGACAAAGCCTCTTCTTGTAGTCACTGGATGAGGAATCATTGCTCCTTGAGGATTTTCCAAAGCGACCACACCTTGAGAACTTCTGGAATTTCTTCACGAGCAGTGCTAGCTCATTTCTCAGATCTTCAGGATCACCAAGGCTGCTACCAGAATCTTCATCTTCAGATTCAGACACTGCCTTGGCCTTCAGGCCACGTGATCTACCATAGCTCAAACCATAGAGATCTCTCTTTTCAGCAAGCTGGAACTCATGAGTATTTAGCCTCTCGAGGATATCAGCAGGATCAAGTGACTTGTAATCAGCATGTTCTTGTATCATCAATGCCAGAGTATCAAATGAGGAATCAAGCGATCTCAGCAATTTCTTCACCACCTCATGGTAGGTGATGTTAGTGGCACCAAGTGCTTGAAGCTCATTTGAGATGTCAGTGAGGTGATCGAAGGTCTGCTGAACATTTTCATTGTCGAGTCTTTTGAAGCGGTTGAAGAGATTGCGAAGAACAACAACTCGAGAGTCACGCTGTGTTGAGACTCCTTCATTGACTTTTGACAGCCTATCCCAGATAAGCTTAGCAGTTTCCAAAGAACTTACTCTTCCATATTGTCCTTTGCTCAGATGGCCACATATGATATTCTTCGCTTGAGAGTCAAGTTTCTTAAATCTCTTCACATCAGCAGCATTCAGAGAAGGTGCGACTAAGGGAACACCATTTTCCACAACATACCGGAGATCATTATCAATTGCCTCAAGATGCATGCGCATCTTATTCTTCTAGTAGGGGTAGTCCGTCCCATCGAAGGTAGGACACCTAGCAGAAACCTTGATCATCCATGCGGTCGACATAACTAGAACTCTAGGTGGTTAAACCAAAATAAGATAGAACAAGGGAGTACCTTGCTCTGATACCAATTGAAAGTGCGTTATATCGACTAGAGGGGGGTGAATAGGCGATTTTTATGAATTCTTCACTGAGGAATTTGCAGGTGAGGAAATTCCTAAGAGAAGAACTACTAGCAACGGAATAAGTACTCAAAAGTAAACATAACCGAACACAAGCATAGTCATCATGATGAAATGAAGACAAGCATAGAGTACAGAAAGCGTAAACACATGATAACATAGGATGAAGACAAACAGACTGAAGAAATTGAACAGAGGAAATTGAGAAAGTCTTCAGTGAAAGTCTTCAAACACATATACAAACAAGCACTCAACACAGTTATGAGGAAATGAAAGAGTTGAGGAAATAGAACCAGTGAGCTTGGTGAAGACAGTGATTTGGTAGACCAGTTCCAACTGCTGTCTCAGTTGTACATCTGGTTGGAGTGGCTAGGTATTTAAACCTGAGGACACACAGTCCCGTACACATAGTCCTCACCGTATTCTCCTTGAGCTAAGGTCACACAGACCTCGCCCAATCACTCGTGGTAAGTATTCAAGTGACTTCTGAACCTTCACAAACTTGGTCAGTCGGCGATCCACAATTCCTCTTGGATGCTCTAGACCTTGACGCCTAACCGTCTGGAAGAAGCACAGTCTTCAAAGGTAACAAGCGTCGGATCCACGCAAGATCAATCTCTTCAATGATGCTCAATCACTTGGGGTTTGTAGGTGTTTGGGTTTGGGTTTTCCTCACTTGATGATTTTCGCTCAAAGTCCTCGGAGGATGGGATGCTCTCAAATGACAAGTGTCAGTTTTTGTCGGAGCAGCCAACCAGCTAGTGGTTGTGGGGGGCGGCTATTTATATCCTAGGGAGCAGCCCGCCATAATAAGACATAAATGCCTTTCAATGATATGACCGTTAGGTGGGTAGATATTTTGGGACAGCTGGCGCATAACACAGCAACGATCGGAATTTTGGGTAGCAAAAACCTCAGGGTTATCATGTTCCTCACTGTGTAGGCAATCCGCACTGGCGAATTCCTAACTCCTCAGTCAGAACAAATTCCTCAGAGACTAGAAGAACTCCGTCTCTGTCACTGAAGAATATGACTGAACTATATGAGATTTCCAATGGCCTCACTCGGAGGGATTGGAAGGTGTAGGATTTTGAGTTGAGCATCACATGGAAATTTTCCTTAGTATTTCATCGACCCCCTTTAACAGTACAGTGTTTCCTATGACTCAAGAAAGAGAAAATGAAATTACGAAAACAAAAGGCTTCACGCTTCATGTTCCTCGAATGAATACCAAGTCTTCAGGATTGCACCAATTTCTTCACTTTCAAAGTCTTCAGAAATCCAAAGTCTTCAGTCAAAGAACTTCATTTTAAGGGGTCGACTTTCTCTATAAATACCAAACTCCTCATAGACTTATAGACATGTGTACACTCAAAAATACATTAGTCCCTTAACCTACAAGTCTTCAATACACCAAAATCATTAAGGGGCACTAGATGCACTTACAGGCAATCCGCACTGGCGAATTCCTAACTCCTCAGTCAGAACAAATTCCTGAGAGACCAGAAGAACTTCGTCTCTGTCACTGAAGAATATGAATGAACTGTATGAGATTTCCAATGGCTTCACTCGAAGGGATTGGTAGGTGTAGGATTTTGAGTTGAGCATCACATGGAAATTTTTCCTTAGTATTTCCTTGACCCCCTTTAACAGTACGATGTTTCCTATGACTCAAGAAAGAGAAAATGAAACTACAAAAACAAAAGTCTTCATGTTTCATGTTCCTCGAGTGAATACCAAGTCTTCAAGGTCACACCAATTTCTTCACTTTCAAAGTCTTCAGAAAGTCTTCAGAAATCCAAAGTCTTCAGTCGAAGAACTTCATTTTTAGGGGTCGACTTTCTCTATAAATATCAAACTCCTCATAGTCTTATAGACCTGTGTACACTCATAAACACATTAGTCCCTTAACCTATAAGTCTTCAATACACCAAAATCACTAAGGGGCACTAGATGCACTTACAAGCATGACACTGGGGGTGTTACATAGTAGTGGGAGAAAACTCAACAAAATAACTATCATGTGAGGTGTCGGGCTCTGGTCGTCAATCACGTTGATCAAGTCGTCGTTGATGAACCAGGGGCAACAAGGACTAGGTGGGGGTCACTGATGGATCACTAACCAGCCTATACTAAGCATTTTAGGATAAGCACGTAAGGTAACAATAAGCAGGTTACAAAAGTAGGCTATGCATCAGAGTAGGAGCAAATAATAATTGTAGCAAAATCTAATGCAAGCATTAGAGAATGGAATGGGCCATATCGGGATGATCAAAGTGTTGGGGAACGTTGCAGAAAATTAAAAAATTTCCTACGGTTTCACCAAGATCCATCTATGAGTTCATCTAAGCAACGAGTCAAGGGAGAGAGTTTGCATCTACATACCACTTGTAGATCACGAGCGGAAGCTTGCCAAGGAGATGGTGATGATGGAGTCGTACTCGAACGTGATTCAGATCACCGATGTCCTAGTGCTGAATGGACAGCACCTCCGCGTTCAACACACGTACGGGACGGGAGACGTCTCCTCCGTCTTGATCCAGCAAGGAGGAAGGAGAGGTTGAGGAAGGCAGCTCCAACGGCAGCACGACAGCGTGGTGCAGTTGACGCGGCAGTATTCCGACAGCGCTTCGCCAAGCACGTACGGAGGAGGAGATGTGTTGGGGAGGGGAGGGGTTGCGCCTTGAGTTATCGTGTATTGCAGCCCTCCCCTCACCCCTCTATATATAGGGGAAAGGGCAAGGGGGGCCGGCCCTCTAGGGAAAACCCTAGGGGGGGCGGCGGCCAAGGGGTGGGGGGCTTGCCCCCCAAGCAAGGGGGGTGCGCCCCCTTTAGGGTTTCCCCCCACCCCTAGGCGCATGGGCCCAAGGAGGGGGGCGCGCCAAGCCCACTAGGGGCTAGCTGCTATCCCCACGCAGCCCAAGTGGCCCCCCGGGAGGGGTGGCCCCTCCCGGTGGACCCCCGGAACCCTTCCGGTGGTCCCGGTACAATACCAGTATAACCCCGAAACTTTCCGGTGCCCGTTTAACAACTTCCCATATATAAAACTTTACCTCCGGACCATTCTGGAACTCCTCGTGACGTCCGGGATCTCATCCGGGACTCCGAACAACATTCGGTAGTCACATACTAGTCTTCCTAATAACCCTAGCGTCACCGAACCTTAAGTGTGTAGACCCTACGGGCTCGGGAGACATGCAGACATGACCGAGACCACTCTCGGGCAATAACCAACAGCGGGGTCTGGATACCCATGTTGGCTCCCACACGCTCCTCGATGATTTCATCGGTTGAACCACGATGTCGAGGATTCGATCAAACCCTGTATACAATTCCCTTTGTCAATCGGTACGTTACTTGCCCGAGACTCGATCGTCGGTATCCCAATACCTTGTTCAGTCTCGTTACCGGCAAGTCACTTTACTCGTACCGTAATGCATGATCCCGTGGCCAACACCTTGGTCTCCTTGAGCTCATTATGATGATGCATTACCGAGTGGGCCCAGAGATACCTCTCCGTCATACGAAGTGACAAATCCCAGTCTCGATCCGCATAAAACAATAGATACTTTCGGAGATACCTGTAGTGCACCTTTATAGTCACCCAGTTACGTTGTGACGTTTGATACACCCAAAGTACCCCTACGGTATCCAGGAGTTACACGCTCTCATGGTCAAAGGAAGAGATACTTGATATTAGCAAAGCTCTAGCAAACGAACTACACGATCTTTGTGCTATGCTCAGGATTGGGTCTTGTCCATCACATCATTCTCCTAATGATGTGATCCCGTTATCAACGACATCCAATGTCCATAGCCAGGAAACCATGACTATCTGTTGATCACAACGAGCTAGTCAACTAGAGGCTCACTAGGGACATATTGTGGTCTATGTATTCACACGTGTATTATGATTTCCGGATAATACAGTTATAGCATGAATAAAAGACAATTATCATGAACATTGAAATATAATAATACTTTTATTATTGCCTCTAGGGCATATTTCCAACAGTCTCCCACTTGCACTAGAGTCACTAATCTAGTTACATTGTGATGAATCGAACACCCATAGAGTTTTGGTGTTGATCATGTTTAGCTCGCGAGAGAGGTTTAGTAACCGGATCAGCGACGTTCAGATCCGTATGTACTTTGCAAATTTCTATGTCTCCATCTTGAACATTTTCACGGATGGAGTTGAAACGACGCTTGATGTGCCTGGTCTTCTTGTGAAACCTGGGCTCCTTAGCAAGGGCAATAGCTCCAGTGTTGTCACAGAAGAGTTTGATTGGCCCCGACGCATTGGGTATGACTCCTAGGTCGGTGATGAACTCCTTCACCCAAATAGCTTCATGCGCTGCCTCCGAGGCTGCCATGTACTCCGCTTCACATGTAGATCCCGCCACGACGCTTTGCTTGCAGCTGCACCAGCTTACTGCTCCACCATTCAACATATACACGTATCCGGTTTGTGACTTAGAGTCATCCAGATCTGTGTCGAAGCTAGCGTCGATGTAACCCTTTACGATGAGCTCTTCGTCACCTCCATAAACGAGAAACATGTCCTTTGTCCTTTTCAGGTACTTCAGGATATTCTTGACCGTTGTCCAGTGTTCCTTGCCGGGATTACTCTGGTATCTTGCTACCAAACTTACGGCAAGGTTTACATCAGGTCTGGTACACAGCATGGCATACATAATAGATCCTATGGCTGAAGCATAGGGGATGACACTCATCTCTTCTTTATCTTTTGCCGTGGTCGGTGACTGAGCTGAGCTCAATCTCACACCTTGTAACATAGGCAAGAACCCTTTCTTGGACTCATCCATTTTGAACCTTTTCAAAATCTTATCAAGGTATGTGCTTTGTGAAAGACCTATGAGGCGTCTCGATCTATCTCTATAGATTTTGATGCCTAATATATAAGCAGCTTCTCCAAGGTCCTTCATTGAAAAACATTTGTTCAAGTAGGCCTTAATGCTGTCCAGAAATTCTATATTATTTCCCATCAAGAGTATGTCATCCACATATAATATGAGAAATGCTATAGAGCTCCCACTCACTTTCTTGTAAACGCAGGCTTCTCCATAAGTCTGCATAAACCCAAACGCTTTGATCATCTCATCAAAGCGAATATTCCAACTCCGAGATGCTTGCACCAGCCCATAAATGGATCGCTGGAGCTTGCATACTTTGTTAGCGTTCTTAGGATCGACAAAACCTTCTGGCTGCATCATATACAACTCTTCCTTAAGATGCCCATTAAGGAATGCCGTTTTGACGTCCATCTGCCATATCTCATAATCATAGTATGCGGCAATTGCTAACATGATTCGGACAAACTTAAGCTTCGCTACGGGAGAGAATGTCTCGTCGTAGTCAATCCCTTGAACTTGTCGATAACCCTTAGCAACAAGTCGAGCTTTATAGATGGTAACATTTCCATTCGCGCCCGTCTTCTTCTTAAAGATCCATTTGTTTTCTATGGCTCGCCGATCATCGGGCAAGTCAGTCAAAGTCCATACTTTGTTTGCATACATGGATTCTATCTCGGATTTCATGGCTTCTAGCCATTTGTAGGAATCTGGGCCCACCATCGCTTCTTCATAGTTCGAAGGTTCACCGTTGTCTAACAACATGATTTCTAGGACAGGGTTGCCGTACCACTCTGGTGCGGAACGTGTCCTTGTGGACCTACGAAGTTCAGTAGCAACTTGATCCGAAGTACCTTGATCATCATCATTGGTTTCCTCTTCAGTTGGTGTGGGCATCACAGGAACATTTTCCTGAGTTGCACCATTTTCCCGTTCGAGAGGTAGTACTTCATCGAGTTCTACTTTCCTCCCACTTACTTCTTTCGAGAGAAACTCTTTTTCCAGAAAGCATCCGTTTTTGGCAACAAAGATCTTGCCTTCGGATCTTAAGTAGAAGGTATACCCTACAGTTTCCTTAGGGTATCCTATGAAGACGCATTTTTCCGACTTGGGTTCGAGCTTTTTAGGTTGAAGTTTCTTGACATAAGCATCGCATCCCCAAACTTTTAGAAACGACAGCTTAGGTTTCTTCCCAAACCATAATTCATACGGTGTCGTCTCAACGGATTTAGACGGTGCCCTATTTAAAGTGAATGTAGCTGTCTCTAGAGCGTATCCCCAAAATGATAGCGGTAAATCGATAAGAGACATCATAGACCACATCATATCCAATAGAGTGCGATTACGACGTTCGGACACACCGTTTCGCTGAGGTGTTCCAGGTGGCGTGAGTTGTGAAAAGATTCCACATTTCCTTAAGTGTGTGCCAAATTCGTGACTTAAATATTCTCCTCCACGATCTGATCGTAGGAACTTTATCTTTCGGTCACGTTGATTCTCCACCTCATTCTGAAATTCCTTGAATTTTTCAAAGGTCTCAGACTTGTGTTTCATTAAGTAGACATACCCATATCTATTTAAGTCGTCAGTGAGAGTGAGAACATAACGATATCCTCCATGAGCCTCAACGCTCATTGGACTGCACACATCGGTATGTATTATTTCCAACAAGTTGGTTGCTCGCTCCATTGTTCCGGAGAACGGAGTCTTGGTCATTTTGCCCATGAGGCATGGTTCGCATGTGTCAAATGATTCATAATCAAGAGACTCCAAAAGTCCATCAGCATGGAGCTTCTTCATGCGCTTGACACCAATGTGACCAAGGCGGCAGTGCCACAAGTATGTGGGACTATCGTTATCAACTTTACATCTTTTGGCATCTACACTATGAACATGTGTAATATTACGCTCGAGATTCACTAAGAATAAACCATTGACCATCGGAGCATGACCATAAAACATATCTCTCATATAAATCGAACAACCATTATTCCCGGACTTAAATGAGTAGCCATCTCGTATTAAACGAGATCCAGATACAATGTTCATGCTCAAACTTGGCACCAAATAACAATTATTAAGGTTCAAAACTAATCCCGTAGGTAAATGTAGAGGCAGCGTGCCGACGGCGATCACATCGACTCTGGAACCATTCCCGACGCGCATCGTCACCTCATCCTTCCCCAGCCTCCGTTTATTCCGCAGCTCCTGCTGTGAGTTACAAATATGAGCAACGACACCGGTATCAAATACCCAGGAGTTACTACGAGTACTGGTAAGGTACACATCAATTATATGTATATCAAATATACCTTTGGTGTTGTCGGCCTTCTTATCCGCTAAGTATTTGGGGCAGTTCCGCTTCCAGTGACCCTTCCCCTTGCAATAAAAGCACTCAGTCTCAGGCTTGGGTCCATTCTTTGACTTCTTCCCGGTAACTGGCTTACCAGGTGCGGCAACCTCCTTGCCGTCCTTCTTGAAGTTCTTCTTACCCTTGCCCTTCTTGAACTTAGTGGTCTTATTGACCATCAACACTTGATGTTCTTTCTTGATTTCAGCCTCTGCTGACTTCAGCATTGAGAACACTTCAGGAATGGTCTTTTCCATCCCCTGCATGTTGTAGTTCATCACAAAGCTCTTGTAGCTTGGTGGGAGCGACTGGAGGATTCTGTCAATGACCGCCTCATCTGGGAGGTTAATGTTCAGCTGGGTCATACGGTTGTGCAACCCAGACATCTTCAGGATGTGTTCACTGACAGAACTGTTTTCCTCCATCTTACAACTATAGAACTTGTCGGAGACATCTTATCTCTCGACCCGGGCATGAGCTTGGAAAACTAGTCTCAGCTCTTCGAACATCTCATATGCTCCGTGATGCTCAAAATGCTTTTGGAGCCCCGGTTCTAAGCTGTAAATCATGCCGCACTGAACGAGGGAGTAATCATCAGCACGAGACTGCCAAGCATTCATAATGTCTTGGTTCTCTGGGACGGGAGCGTCACCTAGCGGTCCTTCTAGGACATATTGTTTCCTGGCAGCTATGAGGATGATCCTCAGGTTCCGGACCCAGTCCGTATAGTTGCTGCCATCATCTTTCAGCTTGGTTTTCTCTAGGAACGCGTTGAAGTTCATGTTGACATGAGCGTTGGCCATTTGATCTACAAGACATATTTGCAAAGGTTTTAGACCAAGTTCATGATAGTTAAGTTCTAATCAAATTATGAACTCCCACTTAGATTAGACATCCCTTTAGTCATCTAAGTGTTACACGATCCGAGTCGACTAGGCCGTGTCCGATCATCACGTGAGACAGACTAGTCATCATCGGTGAACATTCTCATGTTGATCGTATCTACCATACATCTCGTGTTCGACCTTTCGGTCTCCGTGTTCCGAGGCCATGTCTGCACATGCTAGGCTCGTCAAGTTAACCCTAAGTGTTTTCGCTGTGTAAAACTGTCTTACACCCGTTGTATGTGAACGTAAGAATCCATCACACCCGATCATCACGTGGTGCTTAGAAGCGACGAACTGTAGCAACGGTGCACAGTTAGGGGAGAACACTTCTTGAAATTTTTGTAAGGGATCATCTTATTTACTACCGTCGTCCTAAGTAAACAAGATGCATAAACATAATAAACATCACATGCAATTATATAGTTGTGACATGATATGGCCAATATCATATAGCTCCATTGATCTCCATCTTCGGGGCTCCATGATCATCTTGTCACCGGCTTGACACCATGATCTCCATCATCATGATCTCCATCATCGTGTCTTCATGAAGTTGTCACGCCAACGACTACTTCTACTTCTATGACTAACGCGTTTAGTAATGAAGTAAAGTAAGTTACATGGCGTTCTTCAATGACACGCAGGTCATACAAAAATAAAGACAACTCCTATGGCTCCTGCCGGTTGTCATACTCATCGACATGCAAGTCGTGAATCCTATTACAAAGAACATGATCTCATACATCACAATTCATCATTCATCACAACTTCTGGCCATATCACATCACTTGATCAATCGCTGCAAAAACAAGTTAGACGTCCTCTAATTGTTGTTGCATCTTTTACGTGGCTGCAATTGGGTTCTAGCAAGAACGTTTTCTTACCTACGAATAACCACAACGTGATTTTGTCAACTTCTATTTACCCTTCATAAGGGCCCTTTTCATCGAATCCGCTCCAACTAAAGTGGGAGAGACAGACACCCGCCAGCCACCTTATGCAACTAGTGCATGTTAGTCGGTGGAACCGGTCTCACGTAAGCGTACGTGTAAGGTTGGTCCGGGCCGCTTCATCCCACAATACCGCCGAAGCAAGAAAAGACTAGTAGAGGCAAGTAAGATGACAAGATCCACGCCCACAACAAAATTGTGTTCTACTCGTGCAAAGAGAACTACGCATAGACCTGGCTCTGATGCCACTGTTGGGGAACGTTGCAGAAAATTAAAAATTTTCCTACGGTTTCACCAAGATCCATCTATGATTTCATCTAAGCAACGAGTCAAGGCAGAGAGTTTGCATCTACATACCACTTGTAGATCACGAGCGGAAGCTTGCCAAGGAGATGGTGATGATGGAGTCGTACTCGAACGTGATTCAGATCACCGATGTCCTAGTGCTGAACGGACAGCACCTCCGCGTTCAACACACGTACGGGACGGGAGACGTCTCCTCCGTCTTGATCCAGCAAGGAGGAAGGAGAGGTTGAGGAAGGCAGCTCCAACGGCAGCACGACGGCGTGGTGCAGTTGACGCGGCAGTATTCCGACAGGTCTTCGTCAAGCACGTACGGAGGAGGAGATGTGTTGGGGAGGGGAGGGGCTGCGCCTTGAGTTATCGTGTATTGCAGCCCTCCCCTCACCCCTCTATATATAGGGGAAAGGGCAAGGGGGGCCGGCCCTCTAGGGAAAACCCTAGGGGGGGCGGCGGCCAAGGGGTGGGGGGCTTGCCCCCCAAGCAAGGGGGGTGCGCCCCCTTTAGGGTTTCCCCCCACCCCTAGGCGCATGGGCCCAAGGAGGGGGGCATGCCAAGCCCACTAGGGGCTGGCTGCTATCCCCACGCAGCCCAAGTGGCCCCCCGGGAGGGGTGGCCCCTCCCGGTGGACCCCCGGAACCCTTCCGGTGGTCCCGGTACAATACCGGTATAACCCCGAAACTTTCCGGTGCCCGTTTAACAACTTCCCATATATAAAACTTTACCTCCGGACCATTCCGGAACTCCTCGTGACGTCCGGGATCTCATCTGGGACTCCGAACAACATTCGGTAGTCACATACTAGTCTTCCTAATAACCCTAGCGTCACCGAACCTTAAGTGTGTAGACCCTACGGGCTCGGGAGACATGCAGACATGACCGAGACCACTCTCGGGCAATAACCAACAGTGGGGTCTGGATACCCATGTTGGCTCCCACACGCTCCTCGATGATTTCATCGGTTGAACCACGATGTCGAGGATTCGATCAAACCCTGTATACAATTCCCTTTGTCAATCGGTACGTTACTTGCCCGAGACTCGATCGTCGGTATCCCAATACCTTGTTCAATCTCGTTACTGGCAAGTCACTTTACTCGTACCGTAATGCATGATCCCGTGTCCAACACCTTGGTCACCTTGAGCTCATTATGATGATGCATTACCGAGTGGGCCCAGAGATACCTCTCCGTCATACGAAGTGACAAATCCCAGTCTCGATCCGCATAAAACAATAGATACTTTCGGAGATACCTGTAGTGCACCTTTATAGTCACCCAGTTACGTTGTGACGTTTGATACACCCAAAGCACCCCTACGGTATCCAGGAGTTACACGCTCTCATGGTCAAAGGAAGAGATACTTGACATTAGCAAAGCTCTAGCAAACGAACTACACGATCTTTGTGCTATGCTCAGGATTGGGTCTTGTCCATCACATCATTCTCCTAATGATGTGATCCCGTTATCAACGACATCCAATGTCCATAGCCAGGAAACCATGACTATCTGTTGATCACAACGAGCTAGTCAACTAGAGGCTCACTAGGGACATATTGTGGTCTATGTATTCACACGTGTATTATGATTTCCGGATAATACAGTTATAGCATGAATAAAAGACAATTATCATGAACATTGAAATATAATAATACTTTTATTATTGCCTCTAGGGCATATTTCCAACACAAAGGGGGGGCTTGCCTGGAAGCTTTGCTGAAAAGGAAGAAGTGTCGTCGACGTAGTTGATCATAGGGGCATCATCGGTCTCAGGGTATACCAGAGAGAAGAGGGGGAAGAAACAATAAATATAAAGCAAACAAAGCATCATAAAACATAACATGGTAATACGTGGTGCTAGGGGTGAACTAACACAATGCTAGACGTTGCAGACGGAGAGGGAAACATCCGGAGGGGTTTTTCCGGCGTCTGGCGTTTTCCGGACAGATGAAAAGAGAGGGGAAGGTTCCATGTTCAGCCTGCTAGGTGCATGTGACAGATGAATGGACTGCTTACCCGGATTCATTGGATTTTTCTGAGCAACTTTCATGTAGAAAACTTTTTCATCTGAGTTACGAATTATTTTCTACGAATTTTCTAAGTTTTAAATATATTCTGAAATTAATTAAGTTAACCGAAATGGAATTATGACATCAGCATTGCATGGGGATGACGTCAGCAATCTACAGACTGGTTGACTGATCAAAAATGACCAGTGGGGCCCACTCGTCATAGACAGTGGGGCCCACTCGTCATAGACCGTGGGGCTAATAGAGGTTTATTTTAACTAAACAGAGTTAATTAACTACTGGACCCTACCTGTCAGTGTCTCATTTATCTAACTAATTGATTTTAACTAGAAAAATGTTTTAGGTAAAATAATTATGTGTTGGGGCCCGCACGTCAGCGCCACCTGGCTGCCCAATCAGCATGTTGACTGGGTCAACCAAGTCAACGGGGCCCATGGGGCCTGCTGGCAGTGACCTAGGGGTGGCCCCAAGTGTGACAGCTCAGCGGAGCCGCCAGATTAGCTCCGGCGAGCGAACGCCGGCGAGCATCGGGATTCATCTACGGGACACCAAATCGAGCATTGTTTCTTGCATTTGAATGAGGAGAGTGCCCCGCATCTATCTATGGCGTCGGAACGCGCGGGGGTGGCCGGAAACAATGCCGGCGACAAGCGCGACAGATGGTAGTTTGGGCGCGGACGGGGATCGCGCTACGGGGATCCGTTCGATGCGTGTTTGGGTCCGAACAGGCGAGCGCGTCGAACTATGGGGGGCTTGGCCGAACACGGCTGGAGACAGCGGTGGCGAGCGGCGAAGCGGATGCCGGAGTTCGGGCGTCGACGGATCCAGCGCTAGGGGGTACGGGGAAGCACGGGCTCATGCTCGTTAGGCTCCCGGGAGCACCAGGAACTCGATGTCGTGCTTAGGCGAGCACGACAGAGACCATGGCCACGGGGGGGGGGGGCGAGGTGAACTGTGGCGGTGAGCTCACGGGCGAGACATCGAGCTAGCTACGTCACGCGAGGGGATTAACGCGGAGGAGCAGGAGGCAGAGGAGCTCATCGTGCGACACGCAAGATGGCCCTTGGGAGATTAGGAGCAGCATAACGTCGCCGGGGAAGAAGGGTATCGCCGGCGACCCGAGGAAGACGAAGACGTGTTCGGCGATGCAAAGCTCCTCGGCTCCCTCCAGCGGCTCCAAAGGACGCGGTAGCCCACGGCGATGCCGTAGAGCATGGCCAGGCCACGTCGAAGGCACGGTGGCCGTGGAGACGACGGAGGACGGCAGCGGGCGCGCTTGGGTCAGAGAGAGGGGAGTGAGCGAGCAAGGAAGAGAGAAGGGGGAAATGGCGAGGCATCCAGGGGGAGTGGATGGGGGCGAGCTAGGGAAGGGGGAGCCTGAGGCGTCGCCCTTATCCACCTCGACACCGGCGAGTGGGATGCGGTGGGGCGCGCTCGGTGCGCGCACCGGGTTAGTGGAACAGGAGGGAGGGAGAGCGACCGGGGAGGGGCGTGGGCCGGCCTGCTGGGATGGGCCGAGGCCCAAGGGAAGGCCAGGTTCTCCATTGGGCTGGGCCTGCACACTATGCACTAAGGCCCAGCTAACAGTCGCCCATTTTATTTTTCTTTAATTCTTTTCTGTTTTCATTTAACAGTGTCCTTTTGCATTTTCTTTTGCACTAATTATCTTTTGCAAAAATGTGCCACTGGTGAAAAAAATACTAGGGTCAATGGTGCACTGCCACCATAAGCTTGGGATTTATTTGAATCCATTTGGAATTTTCATAATTGGAAAAGCATTGTAAAATGCTGGAATGGCACTGTCTTAATTGCTATAGTCCATCTTGGCTTGAAGGTGATGTTGTTTTCCTTAACAATCATTTGTTATGAAATTTTGGCTAAAAGATGAACTATTTTGTAGCAACTTTTGTGCGACTTCAAACTTCACTTGCAAATTGAATTTGATTCCAAAGTGGGATTTCAAATGATATTTGAGTCAAAGGTGATCAAGCACTGCTTAGCAAAGTGATTAGCTTAATCACAAGGTTACTGTAGCATGACAATGGGGGTGTTACATAGTAGTGGGAGCAAACTCAACAAAATAACTATCATGTGAGGTATAATCCAATTGAAAATTAAAATCATGATGACAAGTCTCATGGTTATCATTATTCTTTATAGCATACATGTCATCACAATAATCATCATAGATAGCAACTTTGTTCTCATAATCAATTGGAACCTCTTCCAAAATAGTGGATTCATCACTAAATAAAGGCATGACCTCTCCAAATCCACTTTCATCAACATAATCATCATAAATAGGATGTATACTATCATCGTAATAAATTTTCTCATCAAAACTTGGAGGACAAAAAATATCATCTTCATCAAACATAGCATCCCCAAGCTTATGGCTTTGCATATCATTAGCATCATGGATATTCAAAGAATTCATACTAACAACCTTGCAACCATGCTCATTATTCAAAAATTTAGTGCCAAACATTTTATAGACTTCTTCTTCTAACACTTGAGCACAATTTTCCTTTCCATCATTTTCACGGAAGATATTAAAAAGATGAAGCATATGAGGCAACCTCAATTCCATTTTCTTGTAATTTTCTTTTTATAGACTCAACTAGTGATAAAACAAGAAACTAAAAGATTCAACTGCAAGATCTAAAGATATACCTTCAAGCACTCACCTCCCTGGCAACGGCGCCCGAAAAGAGCTTGATGTCTACTACGCAACCTTCTTCTTGTAAACTCATGTTGGGCCTCCAAGCATAGAGTTTTGTAGGACAGTAGCCAATTTTCCTCAAGTGGATGACCTAAGGTTTATCAATCTGTGGGAGGCGTAGGATGAAGATGATATCTCTCAAACAACCCTGCAACCAAATAGCAAAGATTCTCTTGTTTCCCCAACACACCCAATACAATGGTAAATTGTATAGGTGGACTAGTTCGGTGAAGGGATGGTGATACAAGTGTAATATTGATGGTAGATATAGGTTTTTGTAATCTGAAAATATAAAAACAGCAAGGTAACTAGTAGCAAAAGTGAGTGAAAACGGTATTGCAATGCTTGGAAACAAGGCCTAGGGTTCATACTTTCACTAGTGCAAGTTCTCTCAACAATGATAACATAATTAAATCATATGGCAATCCCTCAACGTGCGACAAAAGTCACTCCAAAGTCCCTATCACGGAGAACATAAGATGAAATTGCTTGTAGGGTACGAAACCACCTCAAAGTTATTCTTTCCGATCAATCCATTGAGCTATTCCTATAAGTGTCACAAACAGCCCTAGAGTTCGTAGTAAAATAACACCATATGCCACACATCAATCAACCCTAATGTCACCTAGATACTCCAATGTCACCACAAGTATCTGTGGGTCAGTTATATGATATGAATCAAACAACTTCAGATTCATAATATTCAATCCAACACAAAGAACCTCAAAGAGTGCCCCAAGATTCCTACCGGAGAAGCAAGGACGAAAACGTGCATCAACCCCTATCCATAGATTACCCCAATGTCACCTCGGGAATCTGCCAGTCGAGTGCCAAAGCATGTATCAAGTAAATCAATAGAAAACCCCATTGTCACCACGGGTATCCCACGTAAGACATACATCAAGTGTTCTCAAATCCATAATAGTATTCAATCCGATAATAGTGAAACCTCCAAGGTAAAAAATCAATTCATCACAAGAAGGTGGAGGGGGAGAAACACCATATGATTCAACTATACAAACAAAGCTCGCGGTACATCAAGATTGTGCCATATCAAGAACAGCAGAGGGAGAGATCAAACACATAGCTACTGGTACATTGATAACCCACAAATATAGGGGATCAATTGTAGTATTTCTCTATAAGTAAGAGTGTCGAACCCAACGAGGAGCTAAAGGTAGAACAAATATTCCCTCAAGTTCTATCGACCACCGATACAACTCTACGCACACTTTACGTTCGCTTTACCTAGAACAAGTATGAAACTAGAAGTACTTTGTAGGTGTGATAATATAGGTTTGCAAGATAATAAAGAGCACGTAAATAAAAAGTAGGGGCTGTTTAGATAAAGAAACAGCTAAGTTAGTTTTAGTACAAAGCTTTTTATCACAAGAAATCCCTAGGCAATCGATAACTAGACCGGTAATCATTATTGCAATTTTGTATGAGGGAGAGGCATAAGCTAACATACTTTCTCTCCTTGGATCATATGCACTTATGATTGGAACTCTAGCAAACATCCAGAAGCTTTTGACATTCCAGTAAAAAATGTAAATTCACGCACTACAGCCAAAGTTTCTATTTTTCCACTACACAACCCAAACAAGCAATCTAATCATCCTAAAGGAAAATCTTGGCACATTATTTTTATAATACAATGGATTTGTACAAGGGGATACTTATTTTTGTTGAAAAGTTTCTGTAATTGGGATTCACAAAGTTTCCATGGGCATGAACAAGTTCAAGGAGCTCCCCCACTTCAACAGTGCTCATCCTTCTTACTTTTTGAAAAGTTTTGGGTTCGCCACTTTATTTTTTGTTTTTAAACTTTATAAAAGCACATAACAGAAATAAATGACATCTCTAAAACTTCCGGGTTGTCTCTCTGGCAGCGCTTTCTTTAAAGCCATTGAGCTAGGTATATAGTGCTCAAGTAATGAATCCACCCGGATCCCAAGGTATATCAAAGCCAATTTTAATTAACAATGATTTGTGATTTAGTAGTGCGCACAAAGTAACATATATCAAGTAACAACAAAGTCTAACTCTCTTTCTATGCATCGCCATGTCATAAAGGAACAATTCATGCACATCAAATAAAGGCCAATGCATAGTATAAATAGTTTCTTGCAATTTTATCATATTGGAAACATAGAGAGGCGGAGATGTAGTTCCTCTCTCATAATAATTGCAAGTAGGAGCCGCAAGCACATGCATATTATATTCATCAAAATCATCATGTGCAATAGTAGAACACAACCCATCAATATAATCCTTAATAAGCACAAACTACTCCGATATAGTGTCGTTGGGAGAATTCAAAAAGATAATAGGACTATCATGCGTGGGTGCAATAGCAAAAATTTTATTCATAACATGAGGAACTATAGCAAGTTCATCTCCATAAGCATAACTCATATTGGCATCTTGGCCACAAGCAAAGTAAGCATCAAGTTCATCAAAAAGGGATATTTCAAACAAATCAAAAGGATCATAGCTATCATCCTTTGGTAAGCACGAAGTGAAATTAAACAATGTATGAGATAAAGAGTTACTCTCATTAGAAGGTGGGCACGGGTGATCAATCCGCTCTTCCTCCTTTTGTTCTTCGCTCTCCTCCTCATATTTTTCATCCAATGAGCTCACAGTGTCATTAATTTCTTCTTCCATAGTTTCCTGCAAAATATTAGTCTCTTCTTGGACAGCAGAGACTTTCTCAATAAATGCATCAATATCAGAATTGTATTCATAATTCTCATAGCAATATTTAAGTATAGCAAAATTTTAAGGCCTATAAACATCATCATCAAAAGCTTCATACTTTTCAAACAAAGATTCAATTTCATAAGCACCCTTAAAAGCAACAAATTCTTCTATTCGTTCCACATCATAGTAATCATAAATACCATTAGCATAAGAAGCCAAGGTTTCATTATCATTAAATTTGCACGAAAAGGGAAGGTGTGGAGCCTCCATCCTAGAGCAACAAGTATAATCATATCTCAAGCATAAACTCCGAGCATACCAATGCAACATATGAATTTGATCCCATAATAGTTTCTCTTTTTGAGTCAAGCGATAATCCCTAAAGTATTCACGTTGACCCAACGTGTCTCCCATTATATAATTGATGGGGTTTTCTCGGGATTGTTAAAGTAATGCATAATATCTTTCACATAATGAGCATCGAGGGTTTTAGGAGGTTCCCCATCTCCATGAGTAGCAAGTACACCTAATTTTTTTGGTATTTCGTGTTCCATATCCATAAGTAAAGATAGAGAACAACTTAGAATAGCAAATAAAATCTATTTAGTGATAAAGCAAACAAGCACACACAAGAATATTCACCCCACGCTATTGCTCCCTGGCAACAACGCCAGAAAAAGGTCTTGGTATATTACCCACGAGTATAGGGGATCAATTGTAGCCTTTCTCGATAAGTAAGAGTGTCGAACCCAACGAGGAACTAAAGGTAGAACAAATATTCCCTCAAGTTCTATCGACCATCGATACAACTCTACGCACACTTTATGTTCGCTTTACCTAGAACAAGTATGAAACTAGAAGTACTTTGTAGGTGTGATAGGAAAGGTTTGCAGGATAATAAAGAGCACATAAATAAAAAGTAGGGGTTGTTTAGATAAATAAACAACTAAGTTAGTTTTCGTAGAGAGATTTGTCACAAGAAAGTTATTTGTCCCTAGGCAATCGATAACTAGCACTAGTGTAGAACCGGGCAATAGCACCGGTTCGTAAGGCCCTTTAGTGCCGGTTCCATAACCGGCACTAAAGTGTGGGCACTAAAGGCCCCCCCCCTTTAGTACCGGTTCAGCATGAACCGGTGCTAAAGGGAAACCACGTGGCATGAGCCAGCTCCGGGGGCCAGGAGCCCTTTAGTACCGGTTCAGCATGAACCGGTGCTAAAGGGAAACCACGTGGCATGAGCCAGCTCCGGGGGCCAGGAGCCCTTTAGTACCGGTTGGTAACACCAACCGGTACTAAATGTTTGTGGGTTTTTGTTTTATTTTGTATTTTTCAATTAAATTTGTGTTATCAATTTAATTTAGGATTGTTTTTACGTTATAACGAATTGTAGTCGTCATCATCATCATCATCATCGTCATCATCGTATATTAATAAATAAATAAACTCTAGCTAGCTAAAAATCATCGTAGTCGTCTAATTACCACTATTTAATCATCATAGTCATTACCGCTAGCTATCTAATCATCACCAACACTGGCTAGCTTAAAGAGGAAACATTCACTTTGTAACAGAAGCAAAGATATCATCGAGTTCAACATAATCATCACCAACATCGAAGTTCAGGACACGGACATGAGACACTAATTAAGAGCATGAACTAGTGCTGCTCCCTCTCAGGTAGAATAGCATAGAACATGTATAGCTCTCCTGATTCATCATACTGGAGCATGCAGATGAATCTGTCTCCTAATCTTGGGTTGCGCTTCTCCTTGTTGCCCCCTAGTACTTCTCTACAATTGTTAACAATTTTGCTCCAATCTTTCACTATTAAGCATTCTTCGCTTTCAGAAATCCTGAATGCACTCATGTGCAATGTAGAATATCTTGGCTGTAAGCTAACCATTGACATGTCACCTTTAGTCTCGCTCCACTGAGGCACAACTATCATCGGAAGTCCCTGTTGAAGAACATCGTATAGTAATTAATATACTAAGCAATGAAAGTTTAGCTTCAAAAATAATGTATGCAAAAGATGCACTAATTAAGGACAAATAGTTAAAATCTTACCATCTTTCGATTATAGATGTGACCGTAGTTCAATACGATCACCATTGGTCGCACGTTTTGAGTACTAAAATTTCTAAGTTCAGGAAAAATTTTTGTCTTGACAGTATTAAGATCCTCAAGCCATGAAACATAATGACTTATCTCCTCGCAGTTTAGTTGAGCCCCGGGGCAGTAGTAGGTCCTGTCTACCAAGCGCCGGACATGTTTGCTTGAACCGAAATAAGCTGACAATACAAATTAGTTGTCAACTATTTTTGAATAAACTGTATCAAAGACATAAACATATGCATGCATGGTTGAGAAAAACTCACATAATGGTAGAACTGGAGGCGTTTGCACATCGACCCAGATGTCTATATTACCTTCAATATCATCTTCCGGACGAATATGAAAGGTGACAACCATACCAGGCTCAAATGCATAAGCCTTGCATAGTGCTTGCCAAGTTTTGCATTCAAAATGGGTGTATGTGTCTCCATTATATAATTTGACGTTGAAAGTATACCCATGCTCCGTCTTCAAGTAAACTCTCTTTACCTCCATACCATCTATAGCACTAAAACCTATCTTATCCAAGACAAAAATTCTTGCATGGCAGGGGATGCGCTAGTAGAATAGTGAAAATTTAAAATTATAAGTTGAAGCAAATGAAGCATAAGTTTTGCATTCAAATAATAATTGACAAAGTGACTTACTGTATCAACTTCGAATGTCTCATCCAGCTTGATACTGAAGCGCCTACCATCAACAAGGAAATTTCTGTCGCACAGGCCGCGCTGGTCTTCACAGTGTTCGCACATAATGAAATCTTTTTCGTCGTCAGATGACATTTCCTATGTTCATATAGGTGAAACATTAAACACCTATTACTATCTAACATTAATTAATATCTAGCCAAATATATATTCATCTAACATTTGACATTAATATATCTAACTATATTCATCTCTAACAATTGACATTACTATATATTTAACTTTTCTATCTAATTCATCTAACATTCGACATTAATCTAACCTTTGTATAAACTTAAAATATATAAAAAATTAAATAAACAGAAAAACTCATTAACAAATAATATTTTAATTAGATCATCAAATCTCAGATACCTAAATTTACTTACTAAAAATAAACTAGTTATATTAATTATTGAACTAGTTCAAATCTCATATACCTAAATAAACTAGTTCGACAATTTTCTTACTAAAAATAAACTAGTTATATTAATTATTGAACTAGTTCAAATCTCATATACCTAAATAAACTAGATCGATAATTTTCTTACTAAAAATAAATTAGTTATATTAATTATTCAACTAGTTCAAATCTCTAGTTCGACAATTTTCTATCTATCTAACATTCGGCATTAATCAAACATTCGATCATCTAATTAACTTTTCTAAAAAACAGAAAATAAGTAAAAAAAATGTGTGTGTGTGTATGTGTGTGTGTAGTGTGTACATATATATGTGTGTGTATGTGTGTATGTGTGCGGCCCCGTACGCCGCCGCCCCGTATGTACGAGCGGGGGCGCCGGCGTATGGGGCGGGGGTGGCGGCGTACGTACAGGCGGGGGCGCCGCCGTACGGGCCGGGTGCGACGATGACGGATGGCGGCACGGCGGGTATACGCGAGAGCGAGAGACGTACGGGGCCGCGGCGGGACGACGACGGACGGCGGCGCGCGGCGTTCGGGGCGGCGGTGCGAGACGACGACGACGACGGGCGGCGGCGGGGACAATGACGACGACGACGGACGACGAGCGACGGGCGGCGAGGACGGGTTCGAGCGGCACGCGAGAGGTTGGAGACGAAAGAAGTGGGGAGATCTAACTGAATTTTCGTAAGTGTTGTATATATAGGAGAGGCCTTTAGTACCGGTTGGAGCCACCAACCGGTACTAAA
>NC_041390.1:92189756-92190640 GCF_002162155.2 Triticum dicoccoides
CTTTAGTACCGGTTGGAGCCACCAACTGGTACTAAAGGCCTCGCGCTGCCACCCCAAAGTTTAGTCCCACCTCGCCGGGTGAAGAGCAGCCGCACTGGTTTATAAACCCAGCCGCGGCTACCTCTTCGAACTCCTCTATATAGCAGGCTTGTGGGCCTAAACTCTGCGCGCTGCCCTGTGAGTCTGCTGGGCCTTTAAGGCCTGTAATTGCACGCCTGTGGCCTAGCAGGCCCACAGGCCAGCGCCCCAATTTTTTTATAGTTTTTTTCTTTTCTGCTTTATTTTTTTCTATTTATTTTTGCGTAGTTTTTTGTATAGTTTTTACTTTTCTGTTATATTTATTTTCTTCTATTTATTTGTGAGTAGTTTTATTCATCTAGTTTGCCAAAATTCAACATTTTCAGAGTTCATTTTGTAGTGATTTTCAATTTCACGGTCATTTTGTGAACGATTGAAAAATAGCAAATATAATTTTTTTTCTTTTCTGCTTTATTTTTTCTTCTATTTATTTCTGAGTAGTTTTTTCTTTTCTGCTATATTTATTTTCTTCTATTTATTTCTGAGTAGTTTTTTATATAGTTTTTTCTTTTCAGCTATAGTTTTTTTTCTTTTCTGCTATTTTTTCTTTTCTGCTATTTTTTCTTTTCTGCAAAACTTGATGGTCAAAGTCTAGAGTTATAACCAAAGTTTAAAAAAAGGAATGCCGACGTGCAATTAGTTTTTGCCATAACAGAAGAAGTCCGGAGTTGTAATAAGTTATTAAAAATAAAAAAGAGGTGCAATGCTCATTAATTTGCTTCTATTTATTTCTGAGTAGTTTTTTCTTTTCTGCTATATTTATTTTCTTCTATTTATTTCTGAGTATTTTTTTATGTAGTTTTTTT
>NC_041390.1:92191072-92217198 GCF_002162155.2 Triticum dicoccoides
TTTTTTTTCTGCTATTTTTTCTTTTCTGCAAAACTTGATGGTCAAAGTCTGGAGTTATAACCAAAGTTTAAAAAAAAGAAATGCCGACGTGCAATTAGTTTTTGCCATAACAGAAGAAGTCCGGAGTTGTAATAAGTTATTAAAAATAAAAAAGAGGTGCAATGCTCGTTAATTTGCTTCAAGCCTTTCGGAATAGTGTAAACTGCACTGCGCGTAGCTCCGTGCAATCTATCATATTCCTGAAGGCTTGAAGCTAAGCAACGTGAGCATTGAGCCTCTTCTTCATCATCTCTGCACTCAGGGCTTATAAACCGCTCCTAGTCCCTCTCTCTTGGCGAGGTGGGACTAAAAAAAGCTTGCCATAACCTCATTAGTACCGGTTCGTGGTACGAACCGGCACTAAATGGTGATGGTGGGGCCATAGCCTGACCGCAGGCTGACACAGCCTCTTTAGTACCGGTTCGTGGCATGAACCGGTACTAAAGGTTCGCCACGAACCGGTGCTATTGATCGCCGCCACGAACCGGTGCTATTGTACACATTAGTGCCGGCTGAAATTCAAACCGGCACTATTGTGCTTCACGTTTGACCCTTTTTCTACTAGTGTAGACCGGTAATCATTATTGCAATTTTATATGAGGGAGAGGCATAAGCTACCATACTTTCTCTCCTTGGATCATATGCACTTATGATTGGAACCATATCAAACATCCATAACTACTAAAGATCAATAAGGTAAAACCCAATCATAGCATTAAAGTATCTAGTCCTATTTACTCCCATACGCAAACAACCTACTTACTCGGGTATGTGCTTCTGTCACTCACGCCACCCACCATAAGCAAATCATGAACGTATTGCAAACCCTACAGCAGGGATCCCTCACGCTTGCACGATACAGAGAGCACCATAGGACAACACCAATAATAAAACATGCAACTCAAACCAATCACGATCATCAATTAACCCATAGGACAAAACAGATCTACTCAAACATCATAGGATAGGCATACATCTTTGGGAAATAATTTATAGCGTTGAGCACCATGTTTAAGTAGAGATTACAGCAGGGATAAGGGGTGTTACACTGCTGCATAGAGGGGGAGAGAGTTGGTGATGACGGCGGCGTAGTTGTTGGTGTAGATCGTCGTCACGATGATGGCCCCGGTGATACGTCTCCAATGTATCTATAATTTTTGATTGTTCCATGCAATTATATTATCTGTTTTGGATGTTTTATATGCATTAATATGCTATTTTATATGATTTTCAGGACTAACTTGTCAGATTTTGGGTTCCGGCAGACCCTTGAGGTTCAAACACTGGGGTGCGCACGGAGATTTTGCCTCCTACCTACCTGCACCCCTCCGCCTCGCTAAGATCTAAGCTAAGGAAAGAACAACACAAGAGACGTAGGGTTTATACTGGTTCGGGCCACCGTTGTGGTGTAATACCCTACTCCAGTGTGTGGTGTGGTGGGTTGCCTCTTGGGCTGATGATGATGAACAATACAAGGAAGAACAGCCTCGCGAGGGTCTGTTCTTTGCTGGGGGGATGAACTGCTAGGAGGAGTTCAGTCACCCTTATCTCTCTCTGATTTCAATCTGATCCTTGATCCTCGATCTCTGTCTCAAACCTTCCTTTTACCTCGAACCCGAACCCCGATCCTTGTGGGTGGCTGGTCCTATTTATAGGCAATGGCCCTGGGCCTCTTCCCAAATATTGAGCGGGAAGGGCGCCAACAATTGGCCATTTTGAAGGGGAACATCTAGTACACTTATCCTGACTAAAGTTGGTCCTCGCCTGCACAAAGCTCTGGTGGTGACGCCGTCTTGGGCTCCACGATGACCTCCATCTTGCGGTCCTCCTGGTCTTGGTCTTGTTGCATCGAAACGGCAACCTTTGCCTGATGCCTCGGTACTCTGCGGCTGCGCTTGCCCCCTTTGCACCAAAGGGGAAAGGAGGACACTGCGCGGGTTGGCACCCGCCTGGCGCCCTCGGTCATCATGTCTTGCGTCACGGGCACCTCGTGAGGTACCCCGCCTTGATCTCTCCGCCTCCTCGTGAGCCAGCCTGGTGAGGCCGTGCCTGAGGAAGCTCCGTGTCGTCCGCCCCGCTAGGCTTGGCCCCTCGCGAGGGTCTTGGGTCCGTGTTGATGAAGATGGGCCGTGCTGGGCCCCCCTTTGAGCCACGCCGCAGGCCGCATGCAGGCAAGTCTGGGGACCCCCGTTCCTAGAACACCGACAGTAGCCCCCGGGCCCAAGGCACGCCCGGACTTGGCCATGCAGGGAGGCAGAAGGGCAAGAGCGAAGCGTCGCGGGCCCTAACAGCCTGCGGTCTTGGGCGCTGCATGGTGGTTGATTGGACATGGGCGAATCCACTTCCCCATGGTGCCTCGGCAACTGCATGGATTGGACAAGCCCCTACATGCAAGGCGGGTCATGATTACCTGCGATCGTGGAGGTCGGCGGTTGGCCTTCGCTGGCCATAAGTACGGAATGACGCACGCCCTTCCAGTCCATCCCTTCTTGCTTCTCCTTCTTCCTGGTCCTTGCTCCGTCCTGCTGCGATGGATCTGATCCGCCGGTTCTTGACGACAGAGAAGGGAAAGGCTCCTCGAGAGGAACCAGACCCGCTCCCGCTGAAGAAATGGCTCGCCCTCTGCGGCCCGGACGAGGGGGCCCATCAGGTGGTGTTGAGGCCCTGGTGCGAGCGGGCACCGCCGGGGTTCCCGCTTCCCTTGTACGCCCACATCGAGGGCCCTGAAGGAGTTGATGCTGATCACCACGGGCAGCGCCGCCGTCGGCGCCGACGGGTCACGAAGGTGTGGGTCGTCCCCCTGGGGTCCACACCGAGGGCTCCTCCCGAGAGTTCGTGCTCCACTCCGCCATGCCTCCTCGGTCTTGGATTCGCCTTCCTCCCTTCTTCGCCTCCATCATCCCACAGGGAGAACTCCTAGAGCTTTGGCTGCAGCACGCCGGTTGCAGCACCCTCGCGACCGAGGCTGAGGTCGCGGTCGTCGCCCCGGGCAAGGTCTTCATGACTCGAGGCTGGAGCAAAGTCACCCGGGTTTGCAGGACAAGCGGCGCCTTCACGATCCACTTGGAGTACGACGGTGCTTCGGTGATGTTCTTCAAGGTCTTCAATGCGAACGGGCGTCGGCTGGAGTGCTGCCCCGGGAGAGGTGGCCGGGACCCTGCTGCGGTGAGGACTGGGCCCGCCGACCGCTCCCTTGGCGGCTCCTCAGGCGGCGGAGGCGTTGGAGGTTCCAGCGACTCCGGCGAGCTCTTCGTGACTCCGGAGACGAGCGACGACAGCTACGAGCCCCCGAGCCGGCACCGCTCCTGGAGCAGGGCGGGCTCATCAGGCCGTCGCCGCCTCTGATCTGGATGGGGTTGGCGCCGGTGCTTGCCGGCCACTGTTGATGATGGCGTCTTTTGCAGGGGCGCGCATAGTTAGCGTCCTTTTAGGATCTGTTCCCTGCGAGGAATCAAAGACGCGTCCCATGGGGGCGTGTAAGGTGCCTGTGATCCTGTTTTGTTAATATAACCCTTGTCGTAGAATTGTGCGAGTTGTTCATTCCGTCTTAGCTCAGTTCTCCCCTTCAAACCTCACGAGGGTTTGGTGCTCTGGGCCGACTGGTCCCAGTCCCAAGGCGGCTTCAGCCGTCGCTAGTATGCCAGGTCGCGATGCCGTGGTCAAGGCCAGGAGGTGAGCGACCCGGAGTCCGGTAAGAGCCCCTGAGTCGCGATGCTCAGGAGGTCCCCTTTGGCGCTGAAGCAGTCGTGGTTTGGTGAGAAAGGAGAGCGGCGTCGTTAAAACGGGATTGCATTAGGTGCGGGGATGGTGCCACGGTAGCTGGCGCTTCCGGGTGGTGACTTATCTCGAGAATCAGGGGTCGCTCTCTGGTATGTCGCCGGGTCCATGCATAGGCAAGCGTGAGGCTGCTCAGCGAGGTCCTCGCGTGTCCCTCCCCTCTCGCCTTTGCTCCCCTTTCTGCTCTACATCCTCGGGTCCCGGCCCTCGAGCGAGTCTCAGCTGTTGCTGGTATGCCAGATCGCGATGCCGTGGACAAGGCCAGAGGGTGAGGGCTGGAGAGCCAGTAGGAGCCCTGAGTCGCGATGCTCAGGCACCCCCCTCTAACGTGCAAGCGGTTCGCGCGGATGAGAGTGAAGGAGAGATCGCAAGGTCCTCGCTTGACGCGGCTCCTTTAGGAGATCCTATAAACCCATCATAAAAAGAACGAGGGGTTGCCATGACAATTGACAGTCCGCCGTTGGTTGCTTCCGAGGGGCGATGAGGCACTGAAGGCTTGACGAGGTGGCGGCATGCGGGGCTACCGCAGCTAGAGCTCAACCATTCAGGTTTGTCGGCATTGCTGGGACGGACCCATGCGCAAGCGTCGTGCCGTTTGGGAGCAGTTCCGTTAGTTGGCGCCAGTTGAGTGGGCAACTAGGTCGAACACATTAGCCGCGAAGGGGTGGATTCATTCAAATAGATGCTGGGAAGGCGGACATCACTAGGTCAGGCCCGAGCGACTTGGGGATGATGCAGCCTGAGGGGCGCCCCCAACAAGGTAAGCTAACAACATGAAATAAAAGGAATACATGCCGCAGGGACGGACCCACGTGGCCTGGGAATGATGCAGCCCTGGGGGGGCGCTCCCAGCTGGAAATGAAACTTGAAAGATGTCACCTGATGATGTTGAGGACGAAGGACTATTGGTGTAGCAGACTCAGTGGGCTGCGGAAGCTGATCCTCACGAGCCCCCAGGCCTAGGGACCTCGGGAGGCTCCGGAGGCGCTGGTGGCTCCTCGCGGACCATCTCCATCTCCGCCAGGGCTGCGGAATGCCTGGCCTCTTGTGCCTCCATGATGCCCCTCATGAGGCACTGGTACGCGGCAACCGCGTTCGGTAAGCCGTAAGGCATGCGAACGTAGCTGTGGGGTGGAACTCCGTAGCACCCCACTCGCGAGGGCCAGAGGCGCTCCAGAGAGGCGACTCGATTGAGCCCTGGTATGTCGATGCAGACGCGCAGCCCACCATCGTCGCCTGGATGGGGAGCCACTTCTGGTAGGTGGCGGCCGCCTTTCATCACTCCTGACTCCTGTAGCTCCTGAATGGCCTTGCTGACAAACTCCTGAGGGTCTGGATCTCCTTGCCTTACTCCTTCTTGAGGGAAACGTGCTTCGAAACACGCCTCCATGTGGTGCCCAAGCGCCTCCCTCGTGACCCTAGCCAGGTCGGTGGGCCTCCAGGGGAGAGCCCCTGAGCCCTGCCCGAGGAGGGCGCCGGGCGCGCTTTCCTATGCGATGGAAGGAGGTTCCCCCTAGGCAGGCGCGGGCCCAGAGGGGCCTGCCTCCTGAGGGGCCGGGTCGGACGATGTCTTCTTCTTCTTGGGGGCGGTCTCGGGAAGCCTCCTGTTCAGCGATCCGGGTCTTCCAGTGACGCGGCCTGAAAGGCTCGCTCCAGGGAACACACCGCGTCCTTATCTTCACAGGGCACCATGATGACTCCGCCACTTCCTGGCATCTTCAGGACGTTGTAGCCGTGGTGAGTTACGGCCATGAACTTGGCCAGCGCTGGGTACCCAAGGATGGCGTTGCACGGCAGGCGAATGTGAGCGACGTCGAAGTCGATGAGCTCGATGCGGTAGTTGTCGCGTGCCCCGAAGGTGACAGTGAGGCGGACCTGCCCAATCGGGACCGTGGAGCCGTCGGTGACTCCGGAGAAAGGCTTGGTTGGCTGAAGCTGGCTGTAGGGCACTTGGATATTGTTGAATGTTTCCACGGACAGGACGTTGAGCCCTGCCCCGCCATCGATGACGGTCCTGGTGACCACCACGTTGCTGATGATTGGGGAACAAAGCATCGGGAGGACTCTGGCTGTAGCCGCACACTTGAGCTGATCTGCTGAGCTGAACGTGATGGCGAACGCCGACCACCTGAGAGGGCGCGTGGCTTCGAGCTTGGGGAGGACTGCATTCACTTCGCGCTCCTGGAAGCCCTGAATGCGTTGAGAGGCCGGGGCTTGAGCCCCGCCTAGGATGCAGGCAATCGCACGCGGCTCCTGGACGCCCCTAGCCCCCTCATCCTGGTGGCAGTCCTCGTTCCTCCTTGGCTTCGGCGGCAGCGGAGGGAGGCCTGCGTTGCCTTGCGGGCGATCCTCGCGAGGCTGATCCCTCCAGTCTCCCTCGCGAGGCGGATCTTGCCAGTGATCCTCGCGAGGTTGATCACGCCACCCTTGGCGCGGGCCACGGTCTTCCCAGCATCCTGCGTTCCTTCCTCCTCCTCGACCATAGCCCCGATCACCGCGGTCGGGGCGACGGCCGATCTTTCCTTCTCGCACGGCTCGGAGCTCTTGACATTCGTTGGTGTTGTGGGTGTGGAGGTCGTGGTACACACAGTATCGACTGCCCTTGGGAGGTTCGGGCAGATCTCTGCCCCGCTTGGTGTCTGGTTCTACCGTGAGCACGGCAGCCACCTTGCGCTTCACATCCTTGGCCTTGGGCTTCTTCTCTTCTGGGTCTGCGGCAGGCAGCTCGAGGAGGGAGAGACGCCCTTCCTCGGCCCTGGCGCACTTGGTTGCCAAGTTGAACAGCTCCAAGGAAGCGCACAGGTCTTCATGCATCGCCAGCTCCTCCTTCATTTTGACATCGTGCACACCATCGGAGAAGGCTGAGATGATGGCCTCCTCAGTCACCTTGGGAATCATGAGGCATGCGTTGTTGAAGCGCTGGATGTACTTCTGCAGGGTCTCCCCGAGTTGTTGCTTGATGCGACGCATGTCCCTCACGGCGGGTGGCCGGTCGCGAGTACCTTGGAAGTTGGCGATAAAGCGGGTGCGCATCTCGTCCCAGGAGGAGATCGTGCCTGGGGCCAGGTTTAGGAGCCAGGTGCGGGCCCCGTCCTTGAGCGCCATGGGTAACCAGTTCGCCATGACCTTCTTGTCTCCGTTGGCAGCTTCGATGCCCAGCTCATAGAGCTGGAGGAGCTCCGCAGGGTCGGCCGTGCCGTCGTAACGAGGAGGCAGGTCTGGCTTGAACTTGCCGGGCCACACGATGCTGCGTAGCTCGGTGGTGAAGGCACAGCAGCCTGCTGTGGCCACGGGAGGCCTTGGGTGACGGAGAGCTTGGTCTTGCATGTCCCCACGCGCTGCAGCTGGGAGCAGCGCGGGGTCTTGGGGTGCGGGAGAAGGAGAATGGTCGCGACGTGCTGGAGCAGGGAGCGCCCGGGCAGCTTCTTGCGGGCGAGGGACTTCTTGGCAGCTCTGCTCTTGCCGCGCTGGCACCTGACGGAGCAGGTTCTGCCCAGGGGCCACGCGCCTTGGAGCCATGGCGCCTTCTTGAGGAGGAGGCGGCCGGGGCGCCGCCGGAGCCTCATTGCCCACGCGGGGCGGGGTGCGGTGCAGCGGAACGGACGGCACAAGAGAGCCCCTTGCGGACGAGCTCGGCTACGCGGTCAAGCCATTCTTCGTAGACGTCGTCGACGGGACGGTAGCGTAGGAGCTTGTTTGCCGCGATGAGCGCAGCTCGAGCCTCCATGGGTGCGCGGAGCGTGCGGGACGAAGAACCAGCTGGGGTGAGCGAGGGAGTAGCGGTGCGGCCGTCTTGCCGCACTGACGGATGCTGAGACGATGCTTGCTGCTCGTCCCCCGCTGGGCCGGTGGCGGCGTTGACGGCAGGTGACGGGGAACAGCGAGGACGCCCGCCGACATGAGCCGTCTGGGCGACGCGGGAAGCGAGAGCGGCCCGGCGCTCGGCGCGGGCCCGACGAGCGTCAGACATGGGCGCGATGGTTGGAGGAGAACGGGGTGGTGGAAGACGAATTCCGGCGGACCCCCACCTGGCGTGCCAAATGTCGGATTTCGGGTTCCGGCAGACCCTTGAGGTTTGAACACTGGGGAGCGTGCGGAGATATTGTCTCCTACCTACCTGCACCCCTCTGCCTCGCTAAAATCTAAGCTAAGGAAAGAACAACACAAGAGACGCAGGGTTTATACTGGTTCGGGCCACCGTTGTGGTGTAAGACCCTACTCCAGTGTGTGGTGTGGTGGATTGCCTCTTGGGCTGATGATGATGAACAATACAAGGAAGAACAGCCTCGTGAGGGTCTGTTCTTTGCTGGGGGGGACGAACTGCTAGGAGGAGTTCAGTCACCCTTCTCTCTCTCTGATTTCGATCCGATCCTTGATCCTCGATCTCTGTCTCTAACCTTCCTTTTACCTCAAACCCGAACCCCGATCCTTGTGGGTGGCTGGTCCTATTTATAGGCAATGGCCCTGGGCTTCTTCCCAAATATTGAGCGGGAAGGGCGCCAACAATTGGCCATTTTGAAGGGGAACATCTAGTACACTTACCCTGACTAAAGTTGGTCCTTGCCTGCACAAAGCTGTGGTGGTGACGCCGTCTTGGGATCCACGATGACCTCCGTCTTGCGGTCCTCCTGGTCTTGGTCTTGTTGCACCGAAATGGCAACCTTTGCCTGATGCCTCGGTACTCCGCGGCTGCGCTTGCCCCCTTTGCACCAAAGGGGAAAGGAGGACACTGCGCGGGCTAGCGCTCGCCTGGCGCCCTCGGTCGTCATGGCTTGCATCACGGGCACCTCGTGAGGTACCCCGCCTTGATCTCTCCGCCTCCTCGCGAGCTAGCCTGGTGAGGCCGTGCCTGAGGAAGCTCCGTGTCATCCGCCCCGCGAGGCTTGGCCCCTCGAGAGGGTCTTGCATCCGTGTTGATGAAGATGGGCCGTGCTGGGCCCCCCTTTGAGCCACGCCACAGGCCGCAGGCAGGCAAGTCTGGGGACCTCCGTTCCAGTGCCAGTTTCTGTTTTTTCCTTGTTTTAGATTTTCGTAGAAAAGGAATACCAAACGGAGTCCAAATGGAATAAAACTTTCGCAATCATTTTTCTTGCACCAGAAGACACCCAGGAGACTTGGAGTGCAAGTTAGAAGAGCCACGAGGCGGCCACGAGGGTGGAGGGCGTTTCCAAGGGTGTCAGGACCCCGATTCCAAGTCACATCGATCTAGCCGGTAACACCTCATATCACATTGCGGCCTCATGCACGGTATCCCATGTGTTTCACCTTACCATGGCCCGGGACCGTTTGCGCCTTTTGGCACACGTATATGATAGTGTCGCTACCATCCATATGATAGAGAACCCGGGCCGACATGGCTAGTCGTGAACCCAAAGCAGCACAGACCTATGGAGACAGGCATACATGGGTCACACCGAGCATGTCGGTCATCAGCGAGTGAATCCGGGCGGTAGCACTGGGCTAACAGGACTCCAGGGAACCCGGGCTGTAGCAGGCTAGGCAGGACTCCGGATGTCACTGCGTGACATTTCCCCAAAGGGACAGACATAGGAACGAAGTGAAACACATGCCGGCCAGTCAAGTGTCCTGAACAATAGTGCTGGCCTAGCAGGACTCCGGTGAACCGAGCTGTAGCGGACTACTATGGCTCGAGGAACACTAGAGTACATTTCCCCATAAAAAGGCTGCCAAGGATAAACAACTAGATTGTTGGATCCCACTCATACCAAGCATTTCAATCATACACACAATATGCCCGATATGAGTACATACAACATGGCATCACAACAAAACTCTAAAACTCAAGTACTTTATTTAAAGGCTCTAGAGATCCATACATAACATGTTCATACAGGTAGGGGTCAGATGACCCGACACTCAAGTCATACAAGCATACAAGCACATGCGAAAGTAAATAGTCTGAGTACAGACACTAGAAAGCAAGAAGGCTTCCGAAGCCTGTCTATCTACAAAGGGCCCTCCATGGCCAGGATCACCACCTGGGTGGCTAGTCACTCGTCGACATCAAGGTCTACGTAGAACCCATCAGAGGGGGCAGTGTTGTCGTCTGAAAATAGTAATTAAGCAAACATGAGTACAAAGGTACTCAGCAAGTCTTACGACAGAACCTACTATACATGCTCATTCTCAAGAAGGTGGTGGGGTTATTGCAGCAAGCCATCTTTGACTCTTGGCTAGGCTATCCTACGGAACTCCACTAGTAAAATAGTTTTCACACACGAGTCCACTACTCACCAACACAATACTCCACCGGGGATCCTCCCTCGACATCCTACGAGAGGGCCATCCTCGGTACTCACACTTATCATGAGTCTTTTAGTAGTATCCATTAACTTGTCTATGAACTGTATAGGCAACCAAGTAGTCCTTTACCGTGGACGCGGCTATTCAAATAGTTTTATACCCTGCAGGGGTGTACTTCTTCATACACGCTTTCACCACTTACCGCCGTTTACACGACATGTACTCGGCAACCTTCAAGCGGAAACCCAATGAGGGTGTCGGCCACGGCCTACCCAAACACTCAAGTCTCTAGTCCAGGTATATCGCCTATCCAGGTTCCATCCGCAGGGAGTCCAGTCGAGGTTTCCACATACGGCCCTGAACGATGTGAACAGGGTTCCCGAGACACCAAACGGGTGACTCGGTACACCGTGCCATGGTGTATCTACCGCAACATAGCCCACCCCTAGGGTCAGCGCTACGCATGGCCGCCAACACATAACCTACAAACACCAGAAACTAGTTGCAACTCCTGGACAGAGTACTAGGGTGAATAAGAAGCCGAGAGGGTTCATTGGTTTCGGGCCCAATGTACCGTAGTAACTGCATCTTAAATCACACATACAGATCTCAGTTCTTATGGACGGCCTCAATGAAACAACCCACCATGTACTCTTACATGGCCTCTCATCGATACCTTTACCAAATCATGTTCATCACATCCCTCACATTACCGATATAACCATTTCACTCTAGCCCATCACCCAGATGGATCAGACCTGACACAACTCTAAGCATAGCAGGCATAGCAAGGTAGGAATCACATACATGGCTCAATCAACTCCTACACATGCTAGTGGGTTTCATCTAGTTATTGTGGCAATGACAGGTCATGCAGAGGATAAGGGTTCAACTACCATAACACACAGCAGTTTGAATCGCGTTGTCTTAATGCAGTAAACAAGAGCAGAAGCAAGAACATGGGTTTGTATCGGAATGATCAATGGTTGCTTGCCTGATGTAGTGGTAGTAGGGTACTGCCCTTCAGACGGATACTCGGGGTTATCCTCGGAGGCAGAACCTACCACGAAAGGCACACCGAACATAATCAACACATGACAATATGCAACGATATGATGCATGCTATGACATGGCAAGATGAAAGTGTCTTGGCCTAATGCAAGCTTACAGGATGGAATGGACTCATTTGAATCAAAGATTCAAATGTTAGCTCATTTAACATAGCCTTATTAGTGCATTATCTTATTCTGCTTAAACAGCAAGGTTAACTTGTTTTGTCATGCATGAAACCATTACATATGGATAGACTAAATTTTTCTGATCATTTTTCATATATAACTTGTTTGATTTGGAGCTATGGTTGACTTTCTATGATTTTTAGAAGTTTTGGCTATTTTCTGGAATTTCCTATATAAGAATAATTCCAGTAATTGAATTAATGCGTCAGCATGACATAGGTGTGACGTCACCGGTCAACTGGGTCGGCCAGGTCAAACCTGACTGGTGGGCCCTGTCTGTCAGTGTCACAACTAATTAACAGAATTATGTTAGTGCTAATTAACTGTTAGTGGGGCCTGGGCCCACATGTCAGTGACTAAACTAATTAAATTTCGTTAAAACTAATCCTAAACTAATTAGCAGGCCGGCCCCACCTGTCATAGACTCTGGAGGGGAGTCAACCTGGGCCCACATGGGGTCAAACAGAGTCAAACTCGCCGGCGTCTAGCCGCCGGCGAGGCCAGACGCGGCGGAGCAGCGCGGGATTTGCACTCCGGTGACCAAAAGGACGGCAGAGACTATCTACGTGATGCGGGGAGGAAACCGCATCGAGTAGTGGCAGTGGGTGGAGCTGGGGTGGCCGGAAACGTCGGCGGCGATGAGTTTGGCAGTGGCCGGAGCTCGGGTGAGGTTGAACTAGTCATTTGCAGGCACGGCGAGGGGCGTGCGGGGGTGCTACGGGCTCCTGCGAGTGCGTGGAAGACGAAGGCGTGCTCGGTGGCATCCCAACGTGGTTGTGGCCACGAAGGCAATGTGCGGTGGCGGCGGCGAGCTTCGGCTTTGATGGCCGAGGTGGTTAGAGGACGCGGACGAGCGCAGGGAGAGGGGGAAACGGTGGCGGAGCTCACAGCGGTTGCAGGGGAGTGAACAGCGAGCTCGGGGAAGGGCTGGAGCGAGCAGGGCGGCGAAGGGGATCTCCGGTGGCCGGAGTTGAGGACGAGCCCGGTGCAGCGTCTCCGGGGCGAGCGAGCACTCGGGGCTCGGCCTACTCGATGTAGTCGACGACGGCGGAGCTTCCTGGCATGAAGGGGCAACGAATGGACGGCGGTGGATGCAGTGGAGCTTGTCGGCGGCAACGGCTGCGCTCGGCAGGGAGATGGGGAGGGAGCCAGAGAGGGGGAGAGGCCACGGGGGGAGTGGGAAGAAAGAGAGGGAGACGTGGGGGTCGGCGTGGCACTCGTAGACGCCTCCAGGGCGTCGCCGGAAGCAGGAGGTGGCCGGCGTGTGGCCGCGGGCGCCGGCCACGCGCTCCTTGTCCTCCTGGCGAGAGGAGGAGGACGACTGGCAAGAGCCAGTGGACTGGGCCGAGCCGGGTGGGCTGGTGGGCTACGCCAGGTAAGTCCCTGTTCTTTCTCTCCTTTTCTGTTTTTATTTATTTATTATTTCTATAACTTCAGGGCTTTATTAAAAATGCCAGGGCATTACCAAAAATCATAAAATTAATCATGGCCACTGCTTTGAATATATCCAACAGCAAACATTTTAGTTTATGATTATTTGAGCATTTAAGATATTTTATAGCATTTAAATGCCCAAATGCAAATATTATAAGGATTAATCCAATGACCTTAGATGTCCTAGAAAAATGTGCACCATTTTTGTCGGGGGTTTTATCCCAAGACAAGAAGGGTGGGCTTTCTAGAAGGGCATTTCAGGTTCATTGAAAAAGTTTTTAGTAAATCCTAGTAGTTCCAGGGGGGTGATGGGGGTTCTGTCATCCCCATTTCGAATTTAAGAGGAATTTAAACATGATGCACACTCTAATGCTTGAACTAGCTAGGGTGTGACAACTCACCCCCACTCAAAAGAATCTCGTCCCGAGATTTAGGATCCTCCGGGAAGAAGATGGGGTACTCGAGTCGAAGACGATCCTCCCTTTCCCAAGTGGCTTCTTTCTCGGAATGGTGTGACCATTGAACCTTGAGAAACTTGATATTATGACGTCGAGTGGTACGCTCGGCTTGATCAAGGATACGAACAGGATATTCCCGATATGAGAGGTTATCTTGTAGATCAAGCGTTTCGTGGTCCACTCCACGGATAGGATCCGCGAAGCAACGCCTGAGTTGAGAAACGTGGAAGACATCGTGAACTTTTGAAAGATGCGAAGGTAGTTCCAATTGGTAGGCAACTTCTCCTCGTTTGGCAAGAATGCGAAAAGGTCCGATGTAGCGAGGAGCCAATTTGCCTTTGATACTGAAATGATGGGTTCCCTTTAACGGAGTAACCCGAAGGTAAGCCTTCTCACCGACTTCATAAGTCATGAGCTTATGTTTACGATCATATTGGCTCTTTTGACGAGATTGGGCTGTTTCCAATTTCTCACGAATAACGCGAACCTGCTCTTCTGCTTCCTGAATCATATCCGGGCCAAAGAGTTGTCTTTCCCCGGTTTCTGACCAGTTAAGAGGCATTCGACATTTTTGTCCATAGAGAACTTCGAAAGGAGCTTTGCCCAAACTAGCTTGATAACTATTGTTATAAGCAAACTCCCCGAATGGAAGGCATTTCTCCCAACCCATTCCGAATGAGATGACAGAAGCTCGGAGCATATCTTCCAGAATTTGATTGACTCGCTCTACTTGACCACTTGATTGAGGATGGAAGGCGGTGCTAATAGAGAGACAAGTTCCCATAGCATTTTGGAAACTTTCCGAAAATCGAGAGGTGAAGAGACTCCCACGGTCTGAGTTAATTTCCAATGGGACACCATGAAGTGACACTATTCGGGAGATGTATAACTTAGCTAGCTGGCTAGCGGTGATACTCTCACGAACAGGTAGGAAATGGGCTACCTTGGAAAGACGGTCGATCACGACGAAGATGGCATTATTCCCTCTCTTGGTCCTGGGAAACCCAGTGATGAAATCCATACTGATTTTATCCCATTTCCACTCGGGAATAGCCAAAGGTTGAAGGGTGCCAGCAGGCCGTTGATGCTCTGCTTTAACATGACAACAAACGTTGCAATTAGCAATGTATTGAGCGATTTCTCTCTTCATCCTAGTCCACTAAAACCTCTGGCGTAGGTCTTGATACATTTTAGTACTACCGGGATGAATGGTGAGAGGGGATTCATGAGCTTCCTTAAGGATCAGCCGCCTCAGGTTTCGTGCCTTTGGAACCACTAAGCGGTTTCCAAAGTATACGACACCTTGATCATCAATGGAGAAACAATTTGCGACTCCTTTCTTAATGCTTCTCTTAATACGGGAGATTCCCTGATCTACCTTCTGTGCCTTGATGATCTGATCCGTAAGGGTAGGTTTCGCCACCAGTGTGGATAGGAATCTTCGAGGAACAATGTGAAGATTGAGATTACGAAATTCCTCGTGGAGAAGTGGTTGACTTTGGTGGAACATCAGGTTGTTACAATAAGATTTACGACTTAGCGCATCATCCATGACATTGGCTTTGCCCGGGGTGTAAGTTATTCCTAAGTCGTAATCCGAGATCAACTCAACCCAACGTCGTTGCCTGAGATTCAAATCCGGTTGGGTGAAGATATATTTCAAACTTTGGTGATCGGTGAAGATCTCGCAACGATTACCAAGGAGGTAATGTCGCCAAGTTTTGAGTGCATGGACTACAGCTACAAGCTCTAGATCATGTGTGGGATAGTTTTCCTCATGTGGGTGTAATTGCCGTGAAGCATAGGCAGTTACCTGACGATCCTGCATGAGTATGCAACCTAGTCCTTGTCGCGAGGCATCGCAATAGATAACAAAGTCCTTGGAGAAATCCGGTGTTACCAGTACGGGAGCAGATGTTAGGCGTCTTTTCAGTTCCTGAAAGCTGAACTCGCACTGTGGGGTCCACTCGAACTTTTTATCTTTCTTGAGGAGTTCAATTAGAGGTTTAGCAACCTTGGAGAAATTCTTAATGAAGCGACGGCAGTAGCTCGCTAAGCCAAGGAAGCTCCGAACTTGCTTGACCGTCTCAGGTGGAGTCCAATCAAGGACAGCTTGAACTCGCTCGGGATTGACAGCAATACCCTTACCAGAGATTACATGGCCTAGATAGGTCACATCTGGCAACCAAAATTCACACTTGGAGAATTTGGCATAAAGGCGATGCTCTCGAAGTTTCATCAATACCAGCCTTAGATGTTCGGCATGTTCCTCTTCATTCTTGGAGTAGATGAGTATGTCATCGAGATAAACTACGACGAATTTATCCAAATACTCCATGAAGACCAAGTTCATTGACCGGGAGAAGGTGGCTGGGGCATTGGTTAAACCGAAGGACATAATGGTGTACTCGTATTGGCCATAACGGGTAACAAAGGCCGTTTTGGGAATGTCCCCGTTTCTGATTTTGATCTGATGGTAGCCTAACCTCAAATCCATCTTGGAAAAGACTGAGGATCCAATGAGCTGTTCATACAGATCGTTGATCCTGGGAAGCAGATACTTGTTCTTGATAGTGACCAGGTTGACAGGTCGGTAATCTACAACCATTCCATCCGTTCCATCCTTCTTCTTGACGAAGAGGACGGGGCAAGCCCAAGGAGAGGAACTAGGACGGATGAAACCCTTTTTCAAGGACTCATCGAGTTGATTCTTAAGCTCGGCTAGTTCTAAGGGTGCCATCTTGTAGGGTCTCCTAGAAATTGGAACGGTTCCTGGAACAAGGTCTATCATGAACTCGACATCCCTGTCAGGTGAAACACCTGGCAGTTCTTCGGGAAAGACATCCGAGAACAGACGGTCCTGAGGAGCTTGTGAACCAAAGGGGCTAGGATGAGGTCTTGGACCAACAAACGGTGGCCTACGGGGACCACGGGGAGGGGTGATGCCTCCCACATCACACCAATCCACCATGTCTGGCAGAGCAGATCTCACAGGATACAGATCCCTTGTATCCATACATCCAGCTTGCACCGCAGGTGCAAACCGAGTCAATGTGGCCCAATGATCAGCACGGGTGTTGAAAAGCTCCAGCCTCAAGGACCGACTCTCTCGGTCCTTATCCTCGAGCATCTCGGCAGTGGTATGGGTTAATGAGTTCTCCTGAGTAGAGTCAGCATAGATAGCCTGAAGATACCCTTGCGCTCCCGGAAGTGAAGCTGGCATGTAACGGAAGTCGGTGTTCCGAAGCAGGCCAGTCCGGACTCACATGATGGTCATCATGGAATAGGCAGCATCCTGCACAGCCATCTCAATAGTAACCCCGAGTCCATAGGAATAGTGGAGGGGCTCGGTCGATCCAGGATAAGAACGAAATATCCTGACGGTGCAGAAATATTGGCTTTGATTAAAGTCTCGGAATTGCTCTTCGACAGTGTATTTGGGATACCAACGGTAACCCGTCTCGATCATTACCCGGACTAACATAGCAGTATGACCGGGCACATCAAGGCACCGGGTCAGGCGAACCACTTGGTTTTGAGCACGAGTGGCCATCTGAAAGCACAACCACAATGCAAAGACATTAGAATTTCTAGGGAAAATTGGACAACATAACAGTTGTAAATGCTCAGAAAAAGATGTGAGACATCCACAACAGTTTGCAATACCACTCAACAACATCATATCAAGGTTCTAATTCAACTGGCAACATACTAAAAGTAGTAGAAACTGTACTGAGGCTTGTAACAACAATCCTATAAGCTACTATGGATTAGTAACACATGAACCTGATAGAAGAAGAGAGCCTAGTCCTTAACCCACGTTGAATGAGAAGAGAATGACTCAGATCAGAGGGCATAAGGTAAAGGAGTAAAAGATCCTTACGTTCCCTCCCACAATCAATTCCCCTACATATAACTAAAGCATTTCTAGACTTGACATTGACCAGTTTGGCTCACCGAACCTACAGGCAGTCCGGCTCTGATGCCAACGCTATCAGGACCCCGATTCCAAGTCACATCGATCTAGCCGGTAACACCTCATATCACATTGCGGCCTCACGCACGGTATCCCACGGGTGTCGCCTTACCATGGCCCGGGACCGTTTGCGCCTTTTGGCACACGTATATGATAGTGTCGCTAGCATCCATATGACAGAGAACCCGGGCCAACAAGGCTAGTCGTGAACCCAAAGCGGCACAGACCTATGGAGACAGGCATACATGAGTCACACCGAGCATGTCGGTCATCAGCGAGTGAATCCGGGCTATAGCACTGGGCTAACAGGACTCCGGGGAACCCGGGCTGTAGCAGGCTAGGCAGGACTCCAGATGTCACCGCGTGACATTTCCCCGAAGGGACGGACATAGGAACGAAGTGAAACACATGCCGGCCAGTCAAGTGTCCTGAACAGTAGTACTGGGCTAGCAGGACTCCGGTGAACCGGGCTATAGCGGACTACTATGGCTCGAGGAACACTAGACTACATTTCCCCATAAGAAAGGCTGCCAAGGATAAACAACTAGATTGTCGGATCCCACTCATACCAAGCATTTCAATCATACACACAATATGCCCGATATAACTACATACAACATGGCATCACAACAAAACTCTACAACTCAAGTACTTTATTTAAAGGCTCCAGAGAGCCATACATAACATGTTCATACAGGTAGGGGTCACATGACCCGACACTCAATTCATACAAGCATACAAGCACATGCGGAACTAAATAGTCTGAGTACAGACACTAGAAAGCAAGAAGGCTTCCGAAGCCTGTCTATCTACAAAGGGCCCTCCATGGCCAGGATCACCACCTGGGTGGCTAGTCACTCATCGACATCAAGGTCCACGTAGAACCCATCGAAGGGGGCGGTGTTGTCATCTAAAATCAATAATTAAGAAAACATGAGTACAAAGGTACTCAGCAAGTCTTACAACAGAACCTACTATACATGCTCATTCTCAAGAAGGTGGTGGGGTTATTGCAGCAAGCCAGCTTTGACTCTTGGCTAGGCTATCCTACGGAACTCCACTAGTAAAATAGTTTTCGCACACAAGTCCACTAGTCACCAACACAATACTCCACCGGGGATCCTCCTCGACATCCTACGAGAGGGCCATCCTCGGTACTCACACTTATCTTGAGTCTTTTAGTAGTATCCATTAACTTGTCTATTAACTATATAGGCAACCAAGTAGTCCTTTATCGCGGACGTGGCTATTTGAATAGTTTTATACCCTGCAGGGGTGTACTTCTTCATACACACTTTCACCACTTACCGCCATTTACACGACATGTACTCGGCAACCTTCAAGCGGAAACCCAATGAGGGTGTCGGCCACGGCCTACCCAAACACTCAAGTCTCTAGTCCAGGTGTATCGCCTATCCAGGTTCCATCCGCAGGGAGTCCGGCCGAGGTTTCCACATACGGCCCCGAACGATGCGAACAGGGTTCCCGAGACACCAAACGGGTGACTCGGTACACCGTGCCACGGTGTATCTACCGCAACATAGCCCACCCCTAGGGTCAGCGCTACGCACGGCCGCCAACACATAACCTACAAACACCGGAAACTATTTGCAACTCCTAGACAGAGTACTAGGGTGAATAAGAAGCCGAGAGGGTCCATTGGTTTCGGGCCCAATGTATGGTAGTAACTGCATCTTAAATCACACATACAGATCTTAGTTCTTATGGACGGCCTCAATGAAACAACCCACCATGTACTCCTACATGGCCTCTCATCGATACCTTTACCAAATCATGTTCATCACATCCCTCACATTACCGATATAACCATTTCACTCTAGCCCATCACCCAGATGGACCAGACCTGACACAACTCTAAGCATAGCAGGCATAGCAAGGTAGGAATCACATACATGGCTCAATCAACTCCTACACATGCTAGTGGGTTTCATCTAGTTACTGTGGCAATGACAGGTCATGCAGAGGATAAGGGTTCAACTACCGTAGCACACAGCAGTTTGAATCGCGTTGTCTTCATGCAGTAAACAAGAGCAAAAGCAAGAACATGGGTTTGTATCGGAATGATCAATGGTTGCTTGCCTGATGTAGTGGTAGTAGGGTACTGCCCTTCAGACGGATACTCGGGGTTATCCTCGGAGGCAGAACCTACCACGAAAGGCACATCGAACATAATCAACACATGACAATATGCAACAATATGATGCATGCTATGACATGGCAAGATGAAAGTGTCTTGGCCTAATGCAAGCTAAAACAGGATAAAATGAACTCATTTGAATCAAAGATTCAAATGTTAGCTCATTTAACATAGCCTTATTAGTGCATTATCTTATTCTTCTTAAACAGCAAGGTTAACTTGTTTTGTCATGCATGAAACCATTACAGATGGATAGATTGAATTTTTCTGATCATTTTTCATATATAACTTGTTTGATTTGGAGCTATGGTTGATTTTCTATGATTTTTAGAAGTTTTGGCTATTTTCTGGAATTTCCTATATAAGAATAATTCCAGTAATTGAATTAATGCGTCAGCATGACATAGGTGTGACGTCACCGGTCAACTGGGTCGGCCAGGTCAAACCTGACTGGGGGGCCCTGTGTGTCAGTGTCACAACTAATTAACAGAATTATGTTAGTGCTAATTAACTGCCAGTGGGGCCTGGGCCCACATGTCAGTGACTAAACTAATTAAATTTAGTTAAAACTAATCCTAAACTAATTAGTAGGCCGGCCCCACCTGTCATAGACTCAGGAGGGGAGTCAACCTGGGCCCACACGGGGTCAAACAGAGTCCAGATGCGGCGGAGCAGCGCGGGATTTGCACTCCGGCGACCAAAAGGACGGCGGAGACTATCTACGTGATGCGGGGAGGAAACCACGTCGAGTGGTGGCAGTGGGTGGAGCCGGTGTGGCCGGAAACATCGCCGGCGACGAGTTTGGCGGCGGCGGAGCTCGGGTGAGGTTGAACTAGTCATTCTCAGGCACGGCGAGGGGCGTGCGGGGGTGCTACGGGCTCCTGCGAGTGCGTGGAAGACGAAGGCGTGCTCGGTGGCGTCCCAACGTGGCTATGGCCACGACGGCGACGTGCGGTGGCGGCGGCGAGCTTCGGCTTCAATGGCCGAGGTGGTTAGGGGACGCGGACGAGCACGGGGAGAGGGGAAAACGGTGGCGGAGCTCACAGCGGTTGCAGGGGAGCGAACGGCGAGCTCGGGGAAGGGCTGGAGCGAGCGGGGTGGCGAAGGGGATCTCAAGTGGCCGGAGCTAAGGACGAGCTCGGTGCAGCGTCTCTGGGGCGAGCGAGCGCTCGGGGCTCGGCCTACTCGATGTAGTCGACGACGGCGGAGCTTCCTGGCATGACGGGGCAACGAATGGACGGCGGTGGCTGCAGTGGAGCTTGTCGGTGGCGACGGCTGCGCTCGGCAGGGAGATGGGGAGGGAGCCAGAGAGGGGGAGAGGCCACGGGGAGAGTGGGAAGAAAGAGAGGGAGACGTGGGCGTCGGCGTGGCACTCGTAGACGCCTCCAGGGCGTCGGCGGAAGCAGGAGGTGGCCGGCGTGTGGCTGCGGGCGCCGGCCACGCGCTCCTCGTCCTCCCGGCGAGAGGAGGAGGACGACTGGCAAGAGCCAGTGGACTGGGCCGAGCCGGGTGGGCTGGTGGGCTGCGCCAGGTAAGTCCCTGTTCTTTCCCTCCTTTTCTGTTTTTTTTATTTTTTTATTATTTCTGTAACTTCAGGGCTTTATTAAAAACGCCAGGGCATTACCAAAAATCATAAAATTAATCATGGCCACTGCTTAGAATATATCCAATAGCAAACATTTTAGTTTATGATTATTTGAGCATTTAAGATATTTTATAGCATTTAAATGCCCAAATGCAAATACTATAAGGATTAATCCAATGACCTTAGATGTCCTAGAAAAATGTGCACCATTTTTGTCAGGGGTTTTATCCCAAAACAAGAAGGGTGGGCTTTTTAGAAGGGCATTTCAGGTTCATTGAAAAAGTTTTTAGTAAACCCTAGTTGTTCCAGGGGGGTGCTGGGGGTTCTGTCATCCCCATTTCAAATTTAAGAGGAATTTAAACATGATGCACACTCTAATGCTTGAACTAGCTAGGGTGTGACAAAGGGGGTAGGGCACTGATATGTCTCCAACGTATCTATAATTTTTTATTGTTCCATGCTAATATATTATCTGTTTTGGATGTTCAATGGGCTTTACTATGCACTTTTATATTATTTTGGGGACTAACTATTGGTTATCGTTGCATAAATTAAAAAAAATCTACGCATCACCAAGATCAATCTATGGAGAGACTAGCAACGAGAGAGAGGGGAGTGTATCTTCATACCCTTGAAGATCGCGATGCGGAAGCATTACTAGAACGCGGATGAGGGAGTCGTACTCACGGCGATTCAAATCGTGGAAGATCCGATCTAACGCAGAACAGACGGTGCCTCCGCGTTCAACACATGTACAGCCCTGGGACATCTCCTCCTTCTTGATCCAGCAAGGGGAGAGGAGAAGTTGAGGTAGAACTCCGGCAACATGACGGCGTGGTGGTGGAGCTTGCGGTTCTCCGGCAGGGCTTCGCCAAGCACTAAGGAGGAGGAGGAGGTGTTGGGGAGGGAGAGGGATGCGCCAGGGGAAGGGGTGCGGCATCCCTCCCACCTCCTATCTATTTATAGGGGCAAGGGAGAGGGGGGTCGGCCCCCTCCATATGGATCTAGAGGGGGGGTGGCGGCCAAAGGGAGGTGGCTTGCCCCCCCAAGACAAGGGGGGCGCCCCCTTTAGGGTTTCCCCTAAACCCTAGGCGCATGGGCCCTAGGGGGGTTTGGCGCCCAACCCACCTAGGGGCTGGTTCCCCTCCATATTCAGCCCATAGGGCCCTCTGGGGTAGGTGGACCCTCCCGATGGACCCCCGGAACCCTTTCGGTGGTCCCGGTACAATACAGATAAACCCCCGAACACTTTCGGCGACCGAATAAGGACTTCCCATATATAAATATTTATCTTCCGACCATTCTAGAACTCCTCGTGACGTCCGGGATTTCATCCGGGACTCCGAAAAACATTCGGTAACCGCATACTAATTTCCATAACAACTCTAGCGTCACCAAACCTTAAGTGTGTAGACCCTACGGGTTCAGGAATCATGTAGACATGACCGAGACATCTCTCCGGCCAATAACCAACGACGGAAACCTAGATACCCATGTTGGTTCCCACATGTTCCACGATGATCTTATCGGATGAACCACGATGTCGAGGATTCAATCAATCCCGTACACAATTCCATTTGTCAATCGGTACGTTACTTGCCCGAGATTCAATCGTCCGTATCCCAATACCTCATTCAATCTCGTTACCGGCAAGTCACTTTACTCGCTCCTAATGCATGATCCCGTGACTAACTGCTTAGACACATTGAGCTCATTATGATGATGCATTACTGAGTGGGCCCAGAGATACCTCTCCGTCATACGGAGTGACAAATCCTAGTCTCGATTCATGTCAACTCAACAGACACTTTCGGAGATACCCATAGTGCACCTTTTGTAACGCCCATGATGCGGCTATATCTCCCACGTGTCGAAGCACGACTTAGAGGCATAACCGCATTGTAAGCAATGTCGCAAGTGGGGTAATCTTCACACAACCCATGTACTGAATAAAGGAAAGAGATACATAGTTGGCTTACACTCACCACGTCACACAATAACATAAATATCAATACATTCATCCAGATACAATCAAGGTCCGACTATGGAACCAAAATAAAGACAACCCCAAAATGCAACAAAGTCCCCGATCGCCCCAACTGGGCACCACTACTGATCGTCTGGAAAGGAAACGTAGTATCGTCCTGAGTCCTCATCGAACTCCCACTTGAGCTTAGTCGAATCTCCTGGAGCGGTATCATCGGTCCCTGCATCTGGTTTTGGAAGTAAACTGTGAGTCACGGGGACTCAGCAATCTCACACCCTCGTGATCAAGACTATTTAAGCTTGTAGGTATGGTAAAAGGTATGAGGTGGAGTTGCAGCAAGCACTAGCATATATGGTGGCTAACATACGCAAATGAGACTGAGAAGAGAAGGCAAAGGCACGATTGACAAACTATGATCAAGAAGTGATCCTAGAACAACCTACGTTCAAACATAACACGAGACCGTGTTCTCTTCCCGGACTCCGCCGAAAAGAGACCATCACGGCCAACAACTCTGTTGATTCATTTTAATTAAGTTAAGCTTCAGGTTATCTACAACCGGACATTAACAAATTCCCATCTGCCCATAACCGTGGGCACGGCTATCGAAAGTTCAAATCCCTGCAGGGGAGTCCCAACTTAGCCCATCACAAGCTCTCACAGTCAATGAAGGATATTTCTTCTCCCAAGACAATCCGATCAAACTCGGAATCCCGGTTAGAAGACATCTCGACAATGGTAAAACAAGTCCAGCAAAGCCACCCGAATGTGCCGACAAATCCCGATAGGAGCTGCACATATCTCGTTCTCAGGGCACACCGGATAAGCAATCTGTACAACTAAAACCAGCCCTCGAGTTTCCCCAAGGTGGCGCTGCAAGGAGCTCTAGTTTGGACCAACACTCAGAGGAGCACTGGCCCAGGGGTTTAAAATAAAGATGACCCTCAGGCTCCGGAAACCCAAGGGGAAAAGAGGCTAGGTGGAGAATGGTAAAACCAAGGTTGGGCCTTACTAGAGGAGTTTTAATCAAGGCGAACTGTCAAGGGGTTCCCATTATAACCCAACCGTGTAAGGAACGCAAAATCAAGGAACATAACACCGGTCTGACGGAAACTAGGGCAGCAAGAGTGGAACAAAACACCAGGCATAAGGCTGAGCCTTCCACCCTTTACCAAGTGTATAGATGTATTAAAGTAGACAAGATATAATAATGATATCCCAACAATAAACATGTTCCAACATTGAACCAACTCCAATCTTCACCTGCAACTAGTAACACTATAAGAGGGGGTGAGCAAAGCAGTAACATAGCCAAACAACGGTTTGCTAGGACAAGGTGGGTTAGAGGTTTGACATGGCAATATGGGAGGCATGATAAGCAAGTGGTAGGTATCGTACCATAGGCATAGAAAAAGAGTGAGCATCTAGCAAGCAAAGATAGAAGTGATTTCGAGGGTATGGTCATCTTGCCTGCAAAGTTCTCTGAGTTGACGTTAGCTTGATCCTCGTAAGCGTAATCAACAGGCTCCTTGATCACGTACTTGTCTCCCTGCTCTACCCAAAGCAAGAACACAAGCAAAGGGAGACACAATCAACCACGTGCAATGCACAAGCAACATGATGCAAAACATGGCATGACATTCGGGATGCGATATGCAATGCATATGCATGTTTCGGAAAGGAAAGTTTGAACCTGGCCTCAACTTGGAAAACCAAGAGTTCCACTGGAAAGATGAGTTGATTTCGGTCGAAATCGATATAAAGATCATCGGAATCGGATGCACGGTTTGCAAATGGCAAGCAAAACAAATATGGCACCGATCTGTGATTAACAGCACGAGGCCATCTAAATGCATCAAGAACAACAAGCTACTGCACTCTAACATAGCAATAAAATACATGGCAGGGATCCACTCAAGATGCTTGACAAAAGATGAACACTGAGCTACGGCTAATTCACTCAATACCAGGTTCAAACAAGCATGACAAAAGTGCAAAAGATATCAGGTTACAGACTTTGTGAAAATAACAGCATGCCAGGAATTTAACATCAGGAAGCAATGCTAAGAGCACGATAACAACATGCTACAGGAACATATCATGGCAAAGCAAAGCATGGCATGAAGCTACTCAAAGCATACAATAAAAGTCCCTTACTGACCATAAGCCAAAAGGGATCAGAAAATACAATGGGATCCATGTGAACATAGCAACTATCGTTAACAGATTCAGACTTGGTGAAAAACTGGAACATGGCAAAACAGATATTAAGTAGGCATGTTTGCGAGCTCGATGCACTGACCACAAGGCATTGCATGACAAACTAAGCATACACCCAGCAAGTAGACATGGCATAGAAGCTAAACATGGCAAGAACAACCTCATAGCATGCACGGATCAACTACAACAACCTCGGCATAAATGCTTAACATGTAAACATTCTGCCAGGAACATTTTATAGCAAAAGTAGAGCTCGATTGAGTCAAGCTAGGGTGCTCCATAATTGAAAACAAACACATGGATGGATAGAGCACAACAATATCTACAAAACATCCTTACTCATCATGCTCAAAAGAGGCATGGATCACTCTGTAGCAACATGAATACATGGCATAAAAATATAATTAGGAAAATGACAGAAGATTTCTAAGTCCCTGAAATCAGCAACATTACGAGGGCTACTTTGCATGCTTGTGCTAGTCACCACAAAGATCACAAAAATAAATGGCATAAACCCCTGTAAGGATGGCATGGCATACTTCAAAACTCATGTAGGGCTCAAGATCATAGGAGGCACACATTAATCATGGCAAAAATGACAAAAGTCCAATTACTGATAAGAACCTGGAATTAACATTGCATAGCCCTCTTGCAACAGCATTTAGGGCCTCAAGATGAGCTCAAATGAACATGGTGCACTGGAATGAAATGAAGTACTCGTCGAGACGAACAATTTGATATGCTACACGCCCAAAACGGAGCCACGGATGCAGAGTTATGGCATGATGAAAATATGCAAAAATTACTGAAACGGGGCAAAATTAGGTCAACCGTTAGGGTTTTCAGATCCAGATCCGAATCGGGCGGCGCGGAAAACGAGGATGGCCGGAGTCGTCGCCGGAGCTCGAGGAAGACCGAAGGAGAGGTCGCCGGCGCCGGGCGGCGAGATGCGTGCGGCGGCCGGTGCCGGCGAAGGGCGGCGGCCGGTGC
>NC_041390.1:92217689-92265888 GCF_002162155.2 Triticum dicoccoides
GCGGACGCGGGCTCAGTCGGGCGGCGGGGAGGGTCGGGCACGGGCCAGGCGGGCTAGGGCGGGCGAGGCGGCGATGTGGGCCGGCGGGGAGCCACGTGGCGGCGCGGGATTGGCAGCGGCGGAAGCGTCCGGCGCGGCCCGGACATGTCCGGCGCGCGGAGGGACGTGGTAGCTAGGTCTAGGGTTGGAATGATCCAAAAATTTCGGGGGGGAGTGCCTTTTTATAGGTAGAGGGCGCTAGGAGGCTCCAAATTGAGCACGGTTTTCGGCCACGTGATCGTGATTGAACAACCTAGATGATGGAGGGGGTCTAGGTGGGTTTTGGGCAACTTTGAAGAGGTGTTGGGCTGCAACACACACGAGGCCTTTTCGGTCCCTCGGTTAACTGTTGGAGTATCAAACGAAGTCCAAATGGCATGAAACTTGACAGGCGATCTACTGGTAGTAAACCAAGGCTGCTTGGCAAGTCTCGGTTCAATCCGAGAATATTTAACACTCGCACACGAAAAGAGGTAGAAAGGGACACCGGAGGACATAGGAGCACTGGAATGCAAAACGGACAACGGGGGAAATGCTCGAATGCATGAGACGAACACGTATGCAAATGCGATGCACATGATGACATGATATGAGATGCATGACAAAGACAACACAACATGAAGACAAAAACCCGACAACGAGGAAAATAGCATAACTTAGTGCCGGAAATGGCAAGAGTTGGAATACAAATATGGCAGGTTACATACGGCGTGTTACGACACTCCACCACTACAAAAGGATCTCGTCCCGAGATCTAGGACTGGAAAAACTCTGGGTTCTCAGAACAGAGGTGGTCCTCGTGTTCCCAGGTGGCTTCACGGTCGGAATGATGTGACCACTTGACTTTCAGGAATTTGATAGACTTGTTGCGAGTCTTGCGCTCAGTCTCTTCAAGAATAGCAACAGGGTGCTCATGATAAGACATGTCTTCTTGGAGATCAATCTCTTCAAAGTTGATGGTGTGGTCAGGAGTCTTGAAACACTTGCGGAGTTGAGATACGTGTAACACGTAGTGCACGTTTGCAAAGTTGGATGGAAGCTCAAGTTGATAGGCGAGATCGCCTCTTTTCCAATGATCTTGAAAGGACCCACGTATCTAGTGGAGAGCTTCCCTTTGATACCAAAGCGACGAGTACCTTTCATTGGAGAGACGCGGAGGTAGACATGGTCTCCTATCTCGAAAGCCAAGTCACGATGCTTTCTATCATAGTAACTCTTCCGACGCGATTGCGCGGCTTTGAGATTTTCATGAATGACTTTGCACATTTTTTCAGCCTCTGTGATCAAGTCATTGCCAAGAAGTTGACGTTCACCAGTTTCTGACCAGTTAAGAGGAGTACGGCACTTCCTGCCATAGAGAATCTCGAATGGGGCCTTGCCCGAACTCGCTTGGAAGCTGTTGTTGTAGGAGAACTCGGCATATGGAAGACAATCTTCCCACTTCATACCGAAAGAAATGACACAAGCCCTGGGCATATCTTCAAGAATTTGATTTACTCACTTGACTTGGCCACTAGTTTGAGGATGAAAGGTTGTGCTGAAGCGAATGTTGGTGCCCATGGCCTTCTGAAAGGAATCCCAGAACTTAGAGGTGAAGATGCTGCCACGGTCTGAAGATATCAACTGTAGAATGCCGTGCAGAGAGACAATCCTGGAGGTATATAGCTCTGCCAACTAAGCTGCTGTGATAGATTCTTTGACTGGAAGAAAATGAGCCACTTTGGTGAGCTTGTCGATGATAACAAAGATAGCATCATTGCCACGCTTGGACTTGGGAAATCCAGTCATGAAGTCCATCTCAATATGGTCAAACTTCCATTCTGGAATGGCAAGAGGTTGGAGGAGACCAACTGGTCGTTGGTGTTTTGCTTTCACTCTTCTGCAGACATCACATTCATTCATGAACTAAGAAATCTCGCGCTTCATTTGAGTCCATCAATACGACTGCTTGAGGTCATGGTAAATCTTGGTACTTCTAGGGTGAATAGAGAGGAGTGAATTGTGAGCCTCGTTCATGATGACTTTATGAAGGTCACCTTTAGGAACAACAATGCGATCCTCGAAGAATAGAGTATCCTTGTCATCAAGACGATAGCACTTGTACTTGGGTTGACTCTTGGCAATCCCAATCTTCACCTTCTTCACCATGGCATCAAGAAGTTGAGCCTCACGAATCTGATCTTCCAAAGTAGGAGAGACTTGGAGGTTGGCAAGGAATCCTTGAGGAACAACTAGGAGATTAAGTGTGCGGAAAGCTTCACAAAGCTCTGGTTGGTAAGGCTTGATAATCAAACTGTTGCAGTAAGACTTCCTGCTCAATGCATCAGCAATTACATTGGCCTTCCCTGGACTATATTCAATACTCAGATTATACTCTTGAGTCATCTCGATCCAACGAGTCTGCCTGAGGTTGAGGTTTGGCTGAGTGAAGATGTACTTGAGACTCTTATGATCAGTGAAGATGTCCACTTTTCTTCCCAATAAGAGATGTCTCCATGTTAAAAGAGCATGGACAATTGCCGCCAACTCGAGGTCATGAGTGGGGTAGTTCTTTTCGTTGGGCTTCAACTAGCGAGAGGTATAGGCCACAACTTTCTTCTCTTGCATCAACACTGCACCAATACCTTGAAGGGAAGCATCACAGAAGACCTCAAAAGGTTTGGATTCATCAGGAGGAGTCAGAACTGGAGCATGACTAACTTCTCTTTGAGGGTGTTGAAAGCGATGTCACATTCAGGCGACCAGCCATACTTCACATGCTTCTGGAGAAGGTTCGAAAGAGGCTTCGCAATCTTAGAGAAGTTCTCAATGAACCTTCAACAATAGCTTGCGAGCCCAAGGAAGCTGCAGAGTTGCTTCACGTTCTGAGGCGGTTCCCAATTCACAATTGCAGACACCTTCTCAGGATTCACCGCTATGCCCTTGGAAGAGATGATATGTCCAAGGTAGAGAACCTCATCGAGCCAAAACTCGCACTTTGAAAACTTCGCAGAGAACTGATGTTCTCTGAGTATATCCAGCACCAATCTCAAATGCTTGGCATGATCCTCCTTGTTCTTGGAAAAGACCAAAATGTCATCGAGGTAGACCAAGACGAAGTCATTTGTGTAGGCGTTGAAGATGAAGTTCATCATGCGAGAGAATGTTGGAGGAGCGTTGACGAGGCTGAAAGACATGACAGTGTATTCATATGAACCATAGCTTGTTCTGATTGTTGTCTTGGGGATATCTTCTTCACAAATGCGAATCTGATGATAGCCCATACGGAGATCAAGCTTGGAGAATACTTGAGCACCTTTGAGTTGTTCGAAAAGCTCATTGATGTTGGGAAGTGGGTACTTGTTCTTTATGGTCTTCTTGCTCAATGGACGGTAGTCGACACAAAGTCGGTCCGTTCCATCCTTCTTCTTGACGAAAAGAACACCACAACCCCATGAAGAAAAACTTGGTCGGATGAGACCCATACGCTCTTGAATATCGAGTTGCTTCTTCAGCTCCTTCAACTCTTCAAAACCAAGCTTGTAAGGACGTTTGCAAACAGGTTCTGTGCCAGGCTCAAGATCGATGACGAATTCAACTGGCCGGTGCGGAGGCATTCCTGGAAGCCCTTCTGGAAAGACGTCTTGATATTCACAAACGACTGGAATCTGAGAGATGGCATCCATCTCGCCCTTCTCATTGAGAGAAAATAGTCAGATGGTATCATCACGACTAGCAAAGACGATTACATCCTCAGACGAATGTGTCAATTGAATCTGCCTGGCAGCACAATCTAGCTGAGCCTTGTGCTTAGAAATCTAGTCCATTCCGAGAATAAGATCAATATCCGAGTCACCAAGAACATTAGGAGAAGACAGGAACTTATAGTCGCCCAACATGATAGAAACATCCGGAACGAAAACTCGAGAAGTCATTTGTCGGGCCGGAGAAACAATAGCCAAAGGTTTCGGCAAAACTTGAGTAACCAAATCATGCTTAGATGCAAAAGGTATCGAGATGAAACAATGCGATGCACCAGTGTCAAAAAGAACTTTTGCAGGAATATCATTAACAGGAAGGTTACCCATAATCACATCTGACGAGTCCTCTACCTGAGCTGCGTTCATCATGTTGACCTTTGCGAACTTGGGGTTATGCTTGACCACTGTGGTGCTAGCAGATCTCACAGGAGGAGGAGGAGGAAGGTCTCTGATTGAAGCATTTGTTGGCATAGTGACCGTTCTGCTGACACTTGTTGCACGTAACCTCTGAAAGCGGACGGTGATACGGAGCACTTGATCTTGGAGCATGAGACGAAGTCTTGTTCTAAAAGCCTGGGTTGGGTGGGTGGGCAGATCCATTGCCACCTTTGCTCTTCTGCTGATAAGGCTGGCGGGACGGAGGAGGAGGAGGCAACCAATACTTTTGCTGCTTAGTTGCCACTTGAGTTGAGGAAGAAGGAGTTGCATCCCTGACTCGTTTCTTGGAAGCATCGCACTTGAGTTGAGCAGTCTCTTGTTTCAGTGCCATATTGTAGAACTCATCATACTTCTGCGGCTCGAAAAGCACAAGAGCTAGTTGGAGATTTTCTCTGAGGCCACCCCTGAACTGATAAATCATGCTCTTCTCGACAGGGACGTCTTGCTTAGCGAGACGAGCGAGCTTCTGGAACATGATGTTGTAATGGTAAACAGACAAGCTACCTTGCTTTATATTGCGGAACTCCTCACGCTTGCTCTCAACAACACTCTGAGGAATGTGGTCAGCTTTGAAGTCTTGACGGAACTCATCCCAGGTAATCACACGACCTCCTTTGGAATCTTTGTATTGCTGATACCATTCTGCAGCTTGGTCTTTGAGTTGGAACGAGGCAAACTTGACAAAGTCCTCAGGCCTGACGTTGCTGCACTCGAAATGCTTGCAGATATCCATGAGCCAATCTTCAGCGTCTGTTGCCTCGACACAGTTGCTGAAGATCTTTGGCTGGTTTGCGAGGAACTGGTTGAGTGTAGCAAACTGATTCTGAAAGTTTCCATGGCCTTGATTCCCTTGGTTACGCTCTTGCAAGAGTTGCATGAGCATCTGCGTGTTTGCATTGGTAGCGGCCATCACAGCTTGCCATGCCTCCGGAGGTGGAGGTGGTGGTGGCGGATTAGGATCTGACGCGTTGGAGGAGCCATCCTGAAGAGGGTGACATCCGTTAGCATCTTGACAGACATATATTCAAGCTGCATCAAATGGATCGAAAATTGCAACATATAGTCTTAACATCCGAACAAAATGAACGAATGAATTCCAATTGAAATGGTCACACTTCCATAAATTGAGAAGCCACTTAGATAGGGTAGAAGAATAAAACAACAAGGTACGGACAAGAACAAATACTTGGTAAGGATTACCCAATCACGAACCAAATATCCACGGAAGAAATACTAGAGCTACAAGAATTCCCACCTATGAAACTCCCGTACCTTTTCGGTTATGCAATCAGGTGTTGGGGATACAGGGGAAGCATAATATCTCACCCAAATCTAGCAAATTCTACATCCAGCTGTATCCATCCTTCAACACATAACCAAGAAACCTTCAGAAATCATTTACCTCAACCTTCTAAAAGCATCCGTTATACAAGTTATGGCAATACTCCCGAACTCCCGCCCCAGTACTGGGTGGCGTCGAGGTTATCTCACCAACAAATGCATAAAAGAGATTTTCGATGTCGGCGAAACTCAGGTATTCCAAAATCTCAACGATAAAATTGTGACGACAACACCTCGGAGCTCAACTCCCCGGGACACTGCCACAACCCCTAAATGTCAGGAGGCACCAAGAATAATGTTCTCGTCACAAAACCATCGAAACGATTCCAAGATACCCGCGTGATCCTAAAAAAATTAGTGAAATTTGAGAAGAGAAGAGTCAAAACTCTACGTCAGGATGCCTCACCAGAGTGACGAAGGGACTGAGGAGTAAAAAGAATCCTACTCTCCGATATATATAATCCTAAATGACTCAAAACATTTTTCTGGACTCAACAACGCCAGCGATTCGATCAAGCAGGGGGCTCCTAAGTCAGGGAAGGCTCTGATTACCAACTTATAACGCCCGTGATGCGGCTATATCTCCCATGTGTTGAAGCACGACTTAGAGGCATAACTGCATTATAAGCAATGTCGCAAGTGGGGTAATCTTCACACAACCCATGTGCTGAATAAAGGAAAGAGATACATAGTTGGCTTACACTCACCACGTCACACAATAACATAAATATCAATACATTCATCCAGATACAATCAAGGTCCGACTACGGAACCAAATAAAGACAACCCCAAAATGCAACAAAGTCCCCGATCGCCCCAACTGGGCACCACTACTGATCGTCTGGAAAGGAAATGTAGTATTGTCCTGAGTCCTCATCGAACTCCCACTTGAGCTTAGTCGAATCTCCTGGAGTGGTATCATCGGTCCTTGCATCTAGTTTTGGAAGTAAACTGTGAGTCACGGGGACTCAGCAATCTCACACCCTCGCGATCAAGACTATTTAAGCTTATAGGTATGGTAAAAGGTATGAGGTGGAGCTGCAGCAAGCACTAGCATATATGGTGGCTAACATACGCAAATGAGAGCGAGAAGAGAAGGCAAAGGCACAATCGACAAACTATGATCAAGAAGTGATCCTAGAACAACCTACGTTCAAACATAACACGAGACCGTGTTCTCTTCCCGGACTCCGCTGAAAAGAGACCAACGGCCACACACTCTGTTGATTCATTTTAATTAAGTTAAGCTTCAAGTTATCTACAACCGGACATTAACAAATTCCCATCTGCCCATAACCGCGGGCACGGCTTTCGAAAGTTCAAATCCCTGCAGGGGAGTCCCAACTTAGCCCATCACAAGCTCTCACGGTCAATGAAGGATATTCCTTCTCCCAAGACAATCCGATCAGACTCGGAATCCCGGTTACAAGACATCTCGGCAGTGGTAAAACAAGTCCAACAAAGCCACCCGAATGTGCCGACAAATCCCGATAGGAGCTGCACATATCTCGTTCTCAAGGCACACCGGATAAGCAATCCGTACAACTAAAACCAGCCCTCGATTTTCCCCGAGGTGGCGCTGCAAGGAGCTCTAGTTTGGACCAACACTCAGAGGAGCACTGGCCCGGGGGTTTAAAATAAAGATGACGCTCGGGCTCCGGAAACCCAAGGGAAAAAGAGGCTAGGTGGCGAATGGTAAAACCAAGGTTGGGCCTTGCTGGAGGAGTTTTAATCAAGGCGAACTATCAAGGGGTTCCCATTATAACCCAACCGTGTAAGGAACGCAAAATCAAGGAACATAACACCGGTCTGATGGAAACTAGGGCGGCAAGAGTGGAACAAAACACCAGGTATAAGGCCGAGCCTTCCACCCTTTACCAAGTATATAGATGCACTAAAGTAGACAAGATATAATAATGATATCCCAACAATAAACATGTTCCAACAAGGAACCAACTCCAATCTTCACCTACAACTAGCAATGCTATAAGAGGGGCTGAGTAAAGCGGTAACATGGCCAAACAATGGTTTGCTAGGACAAGGTGGGTTAGAGGTTTGACATGGAAATATGGGAGGCATGATAAGCAAGTGGTAGGTATCGTAGCATAGGCATAGCAAAAGAGCGAGCATCTAGCAAGCAAAGATAGAAGTGATTTCGAGGGTATGGTCATCTTGCCTGCAAAGTTCTCCGAGTTGACGTTAGCTTGATCCTCGTAAGCATACTCAACGGCCTCCTCGATCACGTACTTGTCTCCCGGCTCTACCCAAAGCAATAACACAAGCAAAGGGAGACACAATCAACCACGTGCAATGCACAAGCAACATGATGCAAAACATGGCATGACATGCGGGATGCCATATGCAATGCATATGCATGTTTCGGAAAGGAAAGTTTGAACCTGGCCTCAACTTGGAAAACCAAGAGTGCCACTGGAAAGATGAGTTGATTTCGATCGAAATCGATATAAAGATCACCGGAATCGGATGCACGGTTTGCAAATGGCAAGCAAAACAAATATGGCACCGATCTGCGATTAACAGCACGAGGCCATCTAAATTCATCAAGAACAACAAGCTACTGCAATCTAACATAGCAACAAAATACATGGCAGGGATCCACTCAAGATGCTTGACAAAATATGAACACTGAGCTACGGCTAATTCACTCAATAGCAGGTTCAAACAAGCATGGCAAAAGTGCAAAATATATCAGGTTACAGACTTAGTGAAAATAACAACATGCCAAGAATTTAACATCAGGAAGCAATGTTAAGAGCACAATAACAACATGCTACAGGAACATATCATGGCAAATAAAAGCATGGCATGAAGCTACTCAAAGCATATAACAAAAGTCCCTTACTGCCCATAAGCCAAAAGGGATCAGAAAATACAATGGGATCCATGTGAACATAGCAACAATCGTTAACAGATTCAGACTTGGTGAAAAACTGGAACATGGCAAAACAGATATTAAGTAGGCATGTTTGCGAGCTCGATGCACTCACCATAAGGCATGGTATGACAAACTAAGCATACACCCACCAAGTAGACATGGGATAGAAGCTAAACATGGCAAGAACAACCTCATAGCATGCACGGGTCAACTACAACAACCTCGGCAAAAATGCTTAACATGTAAACATTCTTCCAGGAACATTTTATAGCAAAAGTAGAGCTCGATTGGGTCAAGCTAGGGTGCTCCATAATTGAAAACAAAGACATGGATGGATAGAGCACAATAATATCTACAAAACATCCTTACTGATCATGCTCAAATTAGGCATGGATCACTCTGTAGCAACATGAATACATGGCATAAAAATATAATTAGGAAAATGACTTAGAAGATTTCTAAGTCTCTAAAATCAGCAACATTACGAGGGCTGCTTTGCATGCTTGTGCTAGTCACCACAAAGATCACAAAAATACATGGCATACACCCTTGTAAAGATGGCATGGCATACTTCAAAACTCATGTAGGGCTCAAGATCATAGGAGGCACACATTAATCATGGCAAAAATGACAAAAGTCTAATTACTGATAAGAACCTAAAACTAACATTGCATAGCCCTCTTGCAACAGCATTTAGGGCATCAAGATGAGCTCAAATGAACATGGTGCAATGGAATGAAATGAAGTACTCGTCGAGACGAACAATTTGATATGCTACACGCCCAAAATGGAGCCACGGATGCAGAGTTATGGCATGTTGAAAATATGCAAAAATTACTGAAACGGGGCAAAATTAGGTCAACCGTTAGGGTTTTCAGATCCAGATCCGGATCGGGTGGCGCGGAAAACAAGGATGGCCGGAGTCGTCACCGGAGCTTGACGTTGGAGCTCAGGGAAGAGGGAGGAGAGGTCGTTGGACCTCGAGGACGACCGGAGGAGAGGTCGCCGGCGCCGGGCGGCGAGATGCGTGCGGCGGTCGGTGCCGGCGGAGAGCGGCGGCCGGTGCGGCGGAGGGCGGTGGCCGGTGCGGGCAAAGACGAGGCGGTGCGAGGCGTGGGACGTGGGCCCGGTCTGGCAGCGGGGAGGGCCGGGCACGGGCCAGGCGGACCGGCGTAGGTGAGGCTGCGATGTGGGGTGGCGAGGCGCCACGTGGCGGCGGCGGAAGCGTCCGGCGCGGCCTGGACGTGTCCGGCGCGCGGAGGGACGAGGTAGCTAGGTCTAGGGTTGGAATGATCCGAAAATTTCAGGGGGAGTGCCTTTTTTATAGGTAGAGGGAGCTAAGAGGCTCCAAATTGAGCACGGTTTCTGGCCACGCGATCGTGATCAAACGACCTAGATGATGGAGGGGGTCTAGGTGGGTTTCGGGCCACTTTGGAGAGGTGTTGGGCTGCAACACACACGAGGCCTTTTCGGTCCCTCGGTTAACCGTTAGAGTATCAAACGAAGTCCAAAAGGCACGAAACTTAACAGGCGGTCTACCGGTAGTAAACCAAGGCTGCTTGCAAGTCTCGGTCAATCCGAGAATGTTTAACGCCTGCACACGAAAAGAGGTAGAAAGGGACACCGGAGGACATAGGAGCGCCGGAATGCAAAACGGACAACGGGGAAAATGCTCGAATGCATGAGACGAACACATATGCAAATGCGATGCACATGATGACATGATATGAGATGCATGACAAAGACAACACAACACGAAGACAAAAACCAGACAACGAGGAAAATATCATAACTTAGTGCCAGAAATGGCAAGAGTTGGAGTACAAATATGGCAGGTTATATACGGGGTGTTACACCTTTATAGCCACCCAGTTACGTTGTGACGTTTGGCACACCCAAAGCATTCCTATAGTGTCCGAGAGTTGCACAATCTCATTGTCTAAGCAAAAGATATTTGACATTAGAAAACCTTTAGTAGACGAACTACACGTTCTTGTGCTGTGCTTAGGATTGGGTCTTGTCCATCACATCATTCTCCTAATGATGTGATCCCATTATCAATGACATCCAATGCCCATGGTCAGGAAACCGCAACCATCTATTGATCAACGAGCTAGTCAACTAGAGGCTCACTAGGGACATGTTGTGGTCTATGTATTCACACATGTATTACGATTTCCGGATAACACAATTATAGCTTGAACAATAGACAATTATCATGAACAAGGAAATATAATAATAACCATTTTATTATTGCCTCTAGGGCATATTTCCAATAGTCTCCCACTTGCACTAGAGTCAATAATCTAGTTACATTGTGATGAATCTAACACCCATAGAGTTCTGGTGTTGATCATGTTTTGCTCGTGGAAGAGGTTTAGTCAACGGATCTGCGACATTCAGGTCCGTATGCACTTTACAAATATCTATGTCTCCATCTTGAACATTTTCACGAATGGAGTTGAAGCGACGCTTGATATGCCTGGTCTTCGTGTGAAACCTGGGCTCCTTGGCAAGGGCAATAGCTCCAGTGTGGTCACAAAAGAGAGTCATCGGGCCCAACGCATTGGGAATAACTCCTAGGTCGGTAATGAACTCCTTCATCCAGATTGCTTCATGGGTTGCCTCCGAGGCTGCCATGTACTCTGCTTCACATGTAGATCCCGCCATGACGCTTTGCTTGCAACCGCACCAGCTGACTGCCCCACCATTCAAAATATACACGTATCCAGTTTGTGACTTGGAGTCATCCAGATCTGTCTCAAAGCTAGCATCGACGTAACCCTTTACGATGAGCTCTTTGTCACCTCCATAAACGAGAAACATATCCTTAGTCCTTTTCAGGTACTTCAGGATGTTCTTGACTATTGTCCAGTGTTCCATGCTGGGATTACTTTGGTACCTTCCTACCAAACTTATGGCAAGGTTCACATCAGGTCTGTTACACAACATGGCATACATAATAGGCCCTATGGCCAAGGCATAGGGGATGGCACTCATCTTTTCTCTATCTTCTGCCGTGGTCGGGCATTGAGCCGTGCTCAATCTCACACCTTGCAATAGAGGCAAGAACCCCTTCTTGGACTGATCTATATTGAACTTCTTCAATATCTTGTCAAGGTATGTGCTTTGTGAAAGACCAATGAGGCGTCTCAATCTATCTCTATAAATCTTGATGCCTAATATGTAAGCATCTTCGCCAAGGTCCTTCATTGAAAAACACGTATTCAAGTAGGCCTTTATGCTTTCCAAGAATTCTATATCATTTCCCATCAATAGTATGCCATCCACATATAATATGAGAAATGCTACAGAGCTCCCACTCACTTTCTTGTAAACACAGGCTTCTCCATAAGTCTGTGTAAACCCAAACGCTTTGATCATCTCATCAAAGCGAATGTTCCAACTCCGAGATGCTTGTACCAGCCCATAGATTGAGCGCTGGAGCTTGCATACCTTGTCAGCATTCTTAGGATCGATAAAACCTTCTGGCTGCATCATATAGAATTCTTCCTTAAGGAAACCATTAAGGAATGTCGTTTTGACGTCCATCTGCCATATCTCATAATCATAGAATGCGGCAATTGCTAACATGATTCGGACGGACTTCAGCTTCGCTATGGGTGGGAAGGTCTCATCGTAGTCAACCCCTTGAACTTGTCGGTAACCCTTAGTGACAAGCCAAGCCTTATAGATGGTCACATTACCATCCGCGTCTGTCTTCTTCTTAAAGATCCATTTATTCTCTATGGCTTACCGATCATCGGGAAAGTCTGTCAAAGTCCATACTTCATTTTGATAAATGGATCCTATCTCGGATTTCATGGCTTCAAGCCATTTGTTGGAATCTGGGCCCGCCATCGCTTCTTCATAGTTCGAAGGTTCACCATTGTCTAACAACGTGATTTCCAGGACAGGGTTGCCGTACCACTCTGGTGTGGAATGTGTTTGTGGACCTACGAAGTTCAATAGTACCTCAATCCCAAGTTGCATGATCATTATCATTAACTTCCTCTCTAATCGGTGCAGGCACCACAAAAACATTTTCCTGAGTTGCGCTACTTTCTGGTTCAAGAGGCAGTACCTCATCAAGTTCTACTTTCCTCCCACTTACTTCTTTCAAGAGAAACTCTTTCTCCAGAAAGGATCCATTCTTGGCAACAAAGATCTTGCCTTCGGATCTGAGGTAGAAGGTATACCCAATAGTTTCCTTAGGGCATCCTATGAAGACGCATTTTTCTGACTTGGGTTCAAGCTTTTCAGGTTGAAGTTTCTTGACATAAGCATCGCATCCCCAAACTTTCAGAAACGACAGCTTAGGTTTCTTCCCAAACCATAATTCATACGGTGTCGTCTCAACGGATTTCGACGGCGCCCTATTTAAAGTGAATGCGGCAGTCTCTAAAGCATAACCCCAAAATGATAGCGGTAAATCGGTAAGAGACATCATAGATCGCACCATGTCCAACAGAGTACGATTACGACGTTCAGACACACCATTACGCTGAGGTGTTCCAGGCGGCGTGAGTTGTGAAACAATTCCACATTTCCTTAAGTGCGTGCCAAATTCGTGACTGAAATATTCTCCCCCACGATCGGATCGTAAGAACTTTATTTTCCTGTCATGTTGATTCTCTACCTCACTCTGAAATTACTTGAACTTTTCAAAGGTCTTAGACTTGCATTTTCATTAAGTAGACATACCCATATCTACTTAAGTCATCAGTGAGGGTGAGAACATAAGGATAGCCACCGCGAGCCTCAACGCTCATTGGACCGCACACATCAGTATGTATGATTGCCAATAAGTTGGTTGCCCGCTCCATTGTTCCTGAGAACGGAGCCTTGGTCATTTTGCCCATGAGGCATGGTTCGCACGTGTCAAATGATTCATAATCAAGAGACTCCAAAAGTCCATCTGCATGGACTTTCTTCATGCGTTTGACACCAATGTGATCAAGGCGGCAGTGCCACAAGTATATGGGACTATCATTATCAACCTTACATCTTTTGGCATTAACACTATGAATATGTGTAACATCACGTTCGAGATTCAATCAGAATAAACCATTGACCAGCGGGGCATGGCCATAAAACATATCTCTCATATAAATAGAACAACCATTATTCTCAGATTTAAATGAGTAGCCATCTTGCATTAAACGAGATCTAGATACAATGTTCATGCTCAAAGCTGGCACTAAATAACAATTATCGAGGTTTAAAACTAATCATGTAGGTAAATGTAGAGGTAGCATGCCGACAGCGATCACATAGACCTTGGAACCATTCCCGACGCGCATCGTCACCTAATCGTTCGCCAGTCTCCGCTTATTCCGCAGCTCCTGTTTTGAGTTACAAATATGAGCAACCGCACCGGTATCAAATACCCAGGAGCTACTATGAGTGCTGGTAAGGTACACAGCAATAACATGTATATCATATATACCTTTGGTATTGCCGACCTTCTTATCCTCTAAGTACTTGGGGCGGTTCCGCTTCCAGTGACTGTTTCCCTTGCAATAAAAGCACTCAGTCTCAGGCTTGGGTCCATGCTTTGGCTTCTTCTCGGGAACTGGCTTACCAGGCGCGGCAACTCCCTTGCCGTCCTTCTTGAAGTTCTTCTTACCCTTGCCTTTCTTGAAACTAGTGGTTTTATTGACCATCAACACTTGATGTTCCTTTTTGATCTCCACCTCCGATGATTTCAGCATTGAATATACCTCAGGAATGGTTTTCTCCATCCCCTGCATATTGAAATTCATCACAAAGCTCTTGTAGCTAGGTGGGAGCGACTAAAGGATTCTATCAACGACCGCGTCATCCGGGAGATTAACTCCCAGGTGAGACAAGCGGTTGTGCACTATTCTCCTCCATCTTACAACTGTAGAACTTGTCGGAGACTTCATATCTCTCGACTCGGGCATGAGCTTGGAAAACCATTTTCAGCTCTTGGAACATCTCATATGCTCCGTGCTGCTAAAAATGCTTTTGGAGCCCCGATTCTAAGCTGTAAAGCATGCCACACTGAACTAGGGAGTAATCATCACTACGCAACTGCCAGGCGTTCATAACGTCTTGAGTTGCTAGGAAAACAGGTGCTTCACCTAGCGGTGCTTCAAGGACATATGCTTTCTTGGCATCTATGAGGATGACCCTCAAGTTACGGACCCAGTCCGTATAGTTGCTACCATCGTCTTTCAGCTTGGTTTTTTCTAGGAACGCGTTGAAGTTGAGGGCAACATTAGCATGGGCCATTTGATTTACAAGACATATTGTAAAGATATTTAGACTAAGTTCATGATAATTAAGTTCATCTAATCAAATTATTTAATGAACTCCCACTCAGATAGACATCCCTCTAGTCATCTAAGTGATACATGATCCAAATCGACTAGGCCATGTCCGATCATCACGTGAGACGGACTAGTCATCAACGGTGAACATCTCCATGTTGATCATATCTACTATACGACTCATGTTCGACCTTTCGGTCTCTTGTGTTCCGAGGCCATGTCTGTACATGCTAGGCTCGTCAAGTCAACCTAAGTGTTTTGCATGTGTAAATCTGGCTTACACCCGTTGTATTCAAACGTTAGAATCTATCACACCCGATCATCACGTGGTGCTTCAAAACAACGAACCTTCGCAACGGTGCACAGTTAGGGGGAACACTTTCTTGAAATTTTAGCGAGGGATCATCTTATTTATGCTACCGTCGTTCTAAGCACATAAGATGCAAAAACTTGATAAACATCACATGCAATCAAATAGTGACATGATATGGCCAATATCATTTTGCTCCTTTTGATCTCCATCTTCGGGGCGCCATGATCATAATTGTCACCGGCATGACACCATGATCTCCATCATCATGATCTCCATCATCGTGTCTTCATGAAGTTGTCTCGCCAACTATTACTTCTACTATTATGGCTAACGGTTAGCAATAAAGTAAAGTAATTATATGGCGTTTTCATTGACACGCAGGTCATACAATAAATTAAGACAACTCCTATGGCTCCTGCCGGTTGTCATACTCATCGACATGCAAGTCGTGATTCCTATTATAAGAACATGATCAATCTCATACATCACATATATCATTCATCACATCCTTTTGGCCATATCACATGATATGTCTCCAACGTATCTATAATTTTAGATTGCTCCATGCTATTATATTATCTATTTTCGATGTTAATGGGCTTTATTTTACACTTTTATATCATTTTTGGGACAAACCTACTAACCGGAGGCCCAGTCCAAATTGCTATTTTTTTGCCTATTTCAGTGTTTCGCTAAAAAGGAATATCAAACGTAGTCCAAACGGAATGAAACCTTCAGGAACGTGATTTTCTCAACAAACGTGATCTAGGAGACTTGGAGTGGGCATCAAGAAACAATCAAAGAGGCCACGAGGCAGGGGGGCGCGCCAACCCCCTGGGCGCGCCCTCCACCCTCATGGGCCCCTTGTTGCTCCACCGACCTACTTCTTCCTCCTATAAATATCCACGTACCCCCCCCCAAACATCCAGGAGCACCACGAAAACCTAATTCCATCGCCACAACCTTCTGTACCCGAGAGATCCCATCTTGGGGCCTTTTCCGGAGCTCCGCCGGAGGGGGCATTGATAACGGAGGGCCTCTACATCAACTCCTTGACCTCCGGTGATGTGTGAGTAGTTTACTTCAGACCTTCGGGTCCATAGTTATTAGCTAGATAGCTTATTCTCTCTCTTTGGATCTCAATACAAAGTTCTCCTCGATCTTCTTGGAGATCTATTCGATATAATCTTCTTTTGCGGTGTGTTTGTCGAGATCCGATGAATTGTGGGTTTATGATCAAGTTTATCTATGAACAATATTTGAATCTCCTCTGAATTCTTTTATGTATGATTGGTTTATCTTTGTAGTCTCTTCGAATTATCAGTTCAGTCCACTAGATTGATCTTTCTTGCAATGGGATAAGTGCTTAGCTTTGGGTTCAATCTTAAGGTGTCCTTTCCCAGTAACAGCAGGGGCAGCAAGGCACGTATTGTATTGTTGCCATCGAGGATAAAAAGATGGGGTTTATATCATATTGCATGAGTTTATCCCTCTAAATCATGTCATCTTACTTAAAGCATTACTCTGTTCTTATGAACTTAATACTCTAGATGCATGCTGGATAGCGGTCGATGTGTGGAGTAATAGTAGTAGATGTAGAATCGTTTCGGTCTACTTGTCGCGGACGTGATGCCTATATACATGATCATACCTAGATATTGTCATAACTATGCTCAATTCTATCAATTGCTCGACAGTAATTCGTTTACCCACCATAATACTTATGCTCTTGAGAGAAGCCACTAGTGAAACCTATGACCCCCGGGTCTATCTTCCGTCATATTAATATTTCAACACTTAGCTATTTCTATTGCCGTTTATTTTACTTTGCATCTTTATTTCTCTTTATCATAAAAATACCAAAAATATTATCTTATCATATCTATCAGATCTCACTCTCGTAAGTGACCGTGAAGGGATTGACAACCCCTTTATCGCGTTGGTTGCGAGGTTCTTATTTGTTTGTGTAGGTGCGTGGGACTCGAGCGTGATCTCCTACTGGATTGATACCTTGGTTCTCAAAACTGAGGGAAATACTTATGCTACTTTACTGCATCACCATTTCCTCTTCAAGGGAAAACCAACGCAGTGCTCAAGAGGTAGCAAGAAGGATTTCTGGCGCCGTTGTCAGGGAGATTCGTGCCAAGTCAAGTCAAGATTTGACTCCCGACAATGAGCCATTTCTGGCACCGTTGCCGGAGAGTCTACGCACAAGTCAAGACATACCAAGTACTCATCACAAACTCTTATCCCTCGCATTACATTATTTGCCATTTGCCTCTTGTTTTCCTCTCCCCCACTTCACCCTTGCCATTTTATTCGCCCTCTCTTTTTCCGTTCGCCTTTTTTTTGCTTGCTTCTTGTTTGCTCGTGTGTTGGATTGCTTGCTTGTCACGATGGCTCAAGATAATACTAAATTGTGTGACTTTGCCAATACCAACAACAATGATTTTCTTAGCACTCCGATTGCTCCTCTTACCGATGCTGAATCTTGTGAAATTAATGTTGCTTTGTTGAATCTTGTCATGAAAGATCAATTCGCCGGCCTTCCTAGTGAAGGTGCCGCTACCCATCTAAACAAATTTGTTTATTTGTGTGATATGCAAAAGAAGAAAGATGTGGATAATGATATTGTTAAACTTAAGCTATTTCCTTTTTCGCTTAGAGATCGTGCTAAAACTTGGTTTTCGTCTTTGCCTAAAAATAGTATTGATTCATGGAATAAGTGCAAAGATGTTTTTATCTCTAAGTATTTTCCTCCTGCTAAAATCATCTCTCTTAGAAATGATATTATGAATTTTAAGCAACTTGATCATGAACATGTTGCACAAGCTTGGGAGAGGATGAAATTAATGATACGTAATTTCCCTGCACATGGTTTGAATCTTTGGATGATTATACAAAAAAATTATGCCGGATTGAATTTTGCTTCTAGAAATCTTTTAGATTCAGCCGCGGGAGGCACTTTTATGGAAATCACTTTAGGAGAAGCTACTAAACTCCTAGATAATATTATGGTTAATTATTCTCAATGGCACACCGAAAGATCTACTAGTAAAAAAGTGCATGCAATTGAAGAGATTAATGTTTTGAGCGGAAAGATGGATGAAATTTTGAAATTGTTTGCTAATAAGAGTGTTTCCTCTGATCCTAATGATGTTCCTTTGTCTACCTTGATTGAGAATAATAATGAATCTATGGATGTGAATTTGGTTGGTAGGAATAATTCTGGTAATAACGCGTATAGAGGTAATTTTAATTCTAGGCTGTTTCCTAGTAATTCCTCTAATAATTATGGTAATTCCTACAACAATTCTTATGGAAATTTTAATAAGATGCCCTCTGAATTTGAGACTAGTGTTAAGGAGTTTATGAATTCGCAAAAGAATTTCAATGCTTTGCTTGAAGAAAAATTGCTTAAGGTTGATGAATTGGCTAGGAACGTTGATAGAATTTCTCTTGATGTTGATTCTTTGAAACTTAGATCTATTCCACCTAAGCATGATATCACTGAGTCTCTCAAAGACATGAGAATTTCCATTGATGAGTGCAAAGAAAGAATCTCTAGGATGCGTGCTAAGAAAGATTGCTTTGTGAAAGCGTGTTCTTCTAGTTTTCATGATACTAAAGATGAAGATCTAAAAGTGATTGATGTTGTCGGTGTTCTGGGAACGGGGGTCCCCAGACTTGCCTGCCTGCAGCCTGCGGCGTGGCTCAAAAGGGGGCCCAGCGTGGCCCATCTTCACCAACACAAACCCAAGACCCTCGCGAGGGGCCAAGCCTCGCGGGGCGGATGACACGGAGCCTCCTCAGGCATGGCCTCGTCAGGCTGGCTCACGAGGAGGCGGAGAGACCAAGGCGGGGTACCTCACGAGGTGCCCATGACGCAAGCCATGACGACCAAGGGCGCCAGGTGGGTGCCAGCCCGCGTAGTGTCCTCCTTTCCTCTTTGGTGCAAAGGGGGCAAGCGCAGCCGCGGAGTACCGAGGCATTAGGCAAAGGTTGCCAATTCGGTGCAAAGAGACCAAGACCAGGAGGACTACGAGACGGAGGTCACCGTGGAGCCCAAGACGGCGTCATCACCAGAGCTTTGCGCAGGCGAAGACTACTTTTGTCAGGATAGCTAGTACTAGCTGTCCCCCTTCAAATTAGCCCGCCAATGTTGGCTCCCTTCCCGCTCGATATTTGGGAAGAGGACCAGGGCCCCTATAAATAGGACCAGCCACCCGCTAGACAGAAGAGGCGGACGACGGACGACGACGACGACCACACGAACACACAGGGAGAGAGACCGAAGGGCAAGAGAGAGAGAGAGAGAGAGAGAGAGAGAGAGAGAGAGAGAGAGAGAGAAGGGCGACTGAGCTCCTCTCAGCAATTCATCGCCCCAGCCAAGAACAGACATTCGCGAGGCTGCTCTTCCTTGTATTGTTCATCATCATCAGCCCAAGAGGCAATCCACCACACCACACACTGGTGTAGGGTATTACACCACAACGGTGGCCCGAACTAGTATAAACCATGTGTCTCTTGTGTTGTTCTTTCCTTAGTTTAGATCCCAGCAAGGCGGAGGGGTGCAGGTAGGTAGGAGGCAAAATCTCCGCGCGTACCCCAGTGTTCGAACCTCAAGGGTCTGCCGGAACCCGAAATCCGACATTTGGCGCGCCAGGTAGGGGTGCGCCGGGATTCGTCTTCCGCCACCCCGTTCTCCACCGACCATCACGCCCATGTCTGACGCTCGTCGGGCCCGCGCCGAGCGCCGGGCCGCGCTCGCTTCCCGCGTCGCCCAGGCAGCCCCTGTAGGCGGGCGCCCTCGCCGTTCCCCGTCACCTGCCATCAACGCCGCCACCGGCCCGGCGGGGGACGAGCGGCAAGCATCGTCCCAGCATCCGTCCGTGCGGCAAGTCGGCCGCACCACAACTCCCTTGCTCACCCCAGCCGGTTCTTCGTCCCGCGCGCTCCGCGCGCCCATGGAGGCTCGAGCTGCACTCATCGCGGCGAACAAGCTCCTGCGCTACCGCCCCATCGACGACGTCTACGAAGAATGGCTCGACCACGTCGCCGAGCTCGTCCGCGTCGCAGGGGGCTCTCCTGCGCCATCCATTCCGCTGCACCGCACCCCGCCCTACGCGGGCAATGAAGCTCCGGTGGCGCCCCGACCACCTCCTCCTCAGGAAGGCGCCATGGATCCAAGGCGCGTGGCCCCTAGGCGGAACCCGCTCCGTCAGGCGCCAGCGCAGCAAGAGCAGAGCTGTCAAGAAGTCCCTCGCCCGCAAGAAGCTGCCCGGGCGCTCCCTGCTCCAGCATGTCGCGACCATGCTCCTGCTCCCGCGTGTCAAGACCCTGCGCTGCACCCAGCTGCAGCGCGTGGGGACATGCAAGACCAAGCTCCCCGTCATCCAAGGCCTCCCGTGGCCACAGCAGGCTGCCGCGCCTTCACCGCCGAGCTACACAGCGTCGCGTGGCCCGGCAAGTTCAAGCCAGACTTGCCTCCTCGCTACGACGGCACGGCTGACCCTGCAGAAGTACATCCAGCGCTTCAACAACGCGCGCCTCAAGATTCCCAAGGTGACCGAGGAGGCCATCATCTCGGCCTTCTCCGACGGCGTGCGCGACGTCAAGATGAAGGAGGAGCTGGCGATGCATGAAGACTTGTGCACCTCCTTGGAGCTGTTGAACCTGGCAACCAAGTGCGCCAGGGCCGAGGAAGGGCGTCTCTCCCTCCTCGAGCTGCTTGCCGCTGACCCAGAAGAGAAGAAGCCCAAGGCCAAGGATGTGAAGCGCAAGGGGGCTACCGTGCTCGCGGCAGAACCAGACACCAAGCGAGGCAGAGATCAGCCCGAACCTTCCAAGGGTGGCCAGTACTGTGTGTACCACGACCTCCACACCCACAACACCAACGAATGTCAAGAGCTCCGAGCCGTGCGAGAAGGAAGGATCGGCCGTCGCCCTGACCACAGTGACCGGGGCTATGGCCGAGGAGGAGGAAGGAACGCAGGACGCTGGGAAGACCGTGGCCCGCGCCAAGGGTGGCGCGACCAACCTCGCGAGGATCGCTGGCAAGACCCGCCTCGCGAGGGAGGCTGGAAGGGTCAGCCCCGCGAGGGGGACTGGAGGGATCAGCCTCGCGAGGATCGCCCGTAAGGCAACGCAGGCCTCCCACCGCTGCTGCCGCAGCCAAGAAGAAACGAAGACCGCCACCAGGACGAGGGGGCTGGGGGCTTCCAGGAGCCGCGCGTGATCGCCTGCATCTTGGGCGGGGCACAAGCCCCAGCCTCTCAGTGCATCTTCAAGCAGTTCACCCGCGAAGTGAACGCAGTCCTCCCCAGGCTCAAAGCCACGCGCCCTCTCAGGTGGTCGGCGTGCGCCATCACGTTCAGCTCGGCAGATCGGCTCAAGTGTGCGACTACAGCCGGAGTCCTACCGATGCTTTGTTCCCCAATCATCAGCAACGTGGTGGTCACCAAGACCCTCATCGATGGCGGGGCAGGGCTCAGCATCCTGTCCGTGGAAACATTCAACAACATCCAAGTGCCCTACAGCCAGCTTCAGCCAAACAACCCTTTCTCTGGTATCACCGGCGGCTCCACGGTCCCGATTGGGCAGGTCCTCCTCCCTGTCACCTTTGGGGCACGCGACAACTACCGCACCGAGCTCATCGACTTCGACGTCGCTCACATTCGCCTGCCGTACAACGCCATCCTTGGGTACCCAGCGCTGGCCAAGTTCATGGTCGTAACTCACCACGGCTACAACGTCCTCAAGATGCCAGGAAGTGGCGGAGTCATCACGGTGCCCTGTGAAGAGAAGGACGTGGTGTGTTCCCTGGAACGAGCCTTTCAGGCCGCGTCACTGGAAGACCCGGATCGTGGAAGCAGGAGGCCTCCCGAGACCGCCCCTAAGAAGAAGAAGACATCGTCCGGCCCGACCACTCAGGAGGCAGGCCCCTCTGGGCCCGCGCCTGCCCAGGGGGAACCTCCTTCCATCGCATAGGAAAGCGCGCCTAGCGCCCTCCTCAGGCAGGGCTCGGGGGCTCTCCCCTGGAGGGCCACCGACCTAGCTAGGGTCATGAGGGAGGCGCTTGGGCACCACATGGAGGCGTGTTTCGAAGCACGTTTCCCTCAAGAAGGAGCAAGGCAAGGAGATCCAGACCCTCAGGAGTTCATCAGCAAGGCCATTCAGGAGCTACAGGAGTCAAGAGTCATGAAAGGCGGCCGCCGCCTGCCAGCAGTGGCTCCCCATCCAGGCGAGGATGGTGGGCTGCGCGTCTGCATCGACATACCAGGGCTCAACTGAGTCGCCTCTCTGGAGCGCCTCTGGCCCTCGCGAGTGGGTCGCTGCGGAGGCCCACCCCACAGCTACGTTCGCATGCTTTATGGCTTGCCGAGCGCGGCTGACGCGTACCAGCTCCTCATGAGGGGCATCACGGAGGCACGAGAGGCCAGGCGTTCCACTGCCCTCGCAGGGATGGAGATGGCCCACAAGGAGCCGCCAGCACCTCTGGAGCCTCCCGAGGCCCCTGGGCCTGGGGGCTCGTGAGGATCGGCTCCCGCAGCCCACCGAGCCTACTACACTAACGCTCCTTCGTCCTCAACTTCATCAGGTGACACCTTTCTAGTTCTACTTCCAGCTGGGAGCGCCCCCCCAGGGCTGCATTATTCCCAGGCCGCGTGGGTCCGTCCCTGCGGCGTGTATCCCTTTTTTATTCCATGTTAGCTTACCTTGTTGGGGGCGCCCCTCAGGCTGCATGATCCCCAAGTCGCTCGGGCCTGATCCAGTGCTGTCCGCATTCCCAGCATCTATTTGAACGAATCCACTCCTTCGCGGCTAATGTGTTTTACCTAGTTGCCTGCTCAGCTGATGCCAACTAACGGAGCTGCTCCCAAACGGCACGACGCTTGCGCATGGGTCCGTCCCTGCAACACCGACAAACCTGGATGGCTGAGCTCTGGCCGTGGAAGCCCCGCATAGCGTCACCTCATCAAGCCTTCAGTGCCTCACTACCCCTCGGAAGCAACCAATGGCCGACTGTCAATTGTCATGGCAACCCCTTGTTTTTTCTATGGTGGACCTGCAGGACCTCCTGAAGGAGCTGCGTCGGGCAAGGCACTTGCGATGTCTCTTTCACCCTCGTCCGCGCGAACCGCTTGCACGTTAAAGGGGGGTGCTTGAGCATCACGACTCAGGGCTCCTACCGGCTCTCGAGCCCTCACCCTCTGGCCTTGACCACGGCATCGCGACCTGGCATACCAGCGACGGCTGAGACACGCTTGAGGGCCGGAACCCGAGGACGTAGAGCAGAAAGGAGAACAAAGGCGAGAGGGGAGAGACACGCGAGGACCTCGCCGAGCAACCTCACGCCTGCCGATGCATGGACCCGGCGACACACCGGAGAGCGGCCCCTGATCCTCGAGATAAGTCATCACCCGGAAGCGCCAGCTACCGTGGCACCATCCCCGCACCTAATGCCATCCCGTGTTAGCGACACCACTCTCCTTTCTCACCAAACGACGGCTGCTTGGGCGCCAAAGGGGACCTCCTGAGCATCGCGACTCAGGGGCTCTTACCGGACTCCGAGTCGCTCACCTCCTGGCCTTGACCACGGCATCGCGACCTGGCATACCAGCGATGGCTGAAGCCGCCTTGGGACTGGGACCTGTCGGCACAGAGCACCAAGCCCTCGTGAGGTTCGAAAGGGAGGAATGAGCTAAGACGGAATGGGCAACTCGCACAATTCTATGACAGGGGTTATATTAACAAAACAGGATCACATGCACCTTACAAGCCCCCGCGGGACGCGTTTTTGATTCCTCGCAGGGAACAGATCCTAAAGGGACACAAACTACACGTGTCCCAGCAAAAGACGCCATCATCAACAGTGGGCCGTCAAGCATCGACGCCAACCCCATCCAGATCAGGGTCGGCGGCGGCCTGACGAGCCCGCCCTGCTCCAGGAGCGGCGCCGGCTTGGGGGCTCGTAGCTATCGTCGCTCGTCTCCGGAGTCGCGAAGAGCTCGCCGGAGTCGCTGGAACCTCCGATGCCTCCACCACCTGAGGAGCCGCCAAGGAAGCGGTTGGCGGGCCCAGTCCTCATCACGGCAGGGTCCTAGCCACCTTCCCCGGGGCAGCACTCCAGCCGGCGCCCGCTCGTATCGAAGACCTTGAAGAGCATCACCGAAGCACCGTCATAATCCAAGTGGACCACGAAGACGCCCCTTACCCTGCAAACCCGGGCGATCTCGCTCTAGCCCCGAGTCATGTAGACCTCGCCCGGGGCAATGACTGCAACCTCTACCTCGGTCGCGAGGGTGCTGCAGCCGGGGTGCTGCAGCCAGAACTCCAGGGGATCCCCCTGCGGGATGATGGAGGCGAAGAAGGGAGGAAGGCGGATCCAAGACTGAAGAGGAATGGCGACGTGAAGCACGAACTCTCAGGAGGAGCCCTCGGTGTGGACCCCAGGGAGGATGACCCACACCTTCGTGACCCGCCGGCGCCGACGGCGGCGCCGCCCGTGGCGGTCAGCATCAGCTCCTTCAGGGCCCTCGACGTGGGCATACAATGGAAGTGGGAACCCCGGCGGTACCCGCTCGCACAAAGGACTCGACACCACCTGAAGGGCCCCCTCGTCCGAGCCACGGGGGGCGAGCTATTTCTTCGGCGGGAGTGGGTCTGGTTCCTCTCGGGGAGCCTTTCCCTTCTCTGCCATCGAGAACCGGCGGATCGGAGCCATCGCAGCAAGACGAAGCAAGGATCGGGAAGAAGGAGAAGCAAGGAGGGATGGACTGGAAGGGCGCACGCTGTTCCGTACTTTTGGCCAGCGAAGGCCAACCGCCTACCTCCAGGATTGCAGGTAATCATGACCCACTTTGCATGCAAGGACTTGTCCAATCCGTGCAGTTGCCAAGGCACCATGGGGAAGTGGAGGTGCCCACGTCCAATCAACCGCCACGCGGCGCCCAAGGCCGCAGACTGTTAGGGCCCGCGGCGCTTCACTCTTGCCCTTCCGCCTCCCTGCACGGCCAAGTCCGGGCGCGCCTTGGGCCCAGGGGCTACTGTCGGCGTTCTGGGAACGGGGGTCCCCAGACTTGCCTGCCTGCGGCCTGCGGCGTGGCTCAAAAGGGGGCCCAGCGCAGCCCATCTTCACCAACACAAACCCAAGACCCTCGCGAGGGGCCAAGCCTCGCGGGGCGGACGACACGGAGCCACCTCAGGCACGGCCTCGTCAGGCTGGCTCACGAGGAGGCGGAGAGACCAAGGTGGGGTACCTCACGAGGTGCCCATGACGCAAGCCATGACGACCAAGGGCGCCAGGCGGGTGCCAGCCCGCGCAGTGTCCTCCTTTCCTCTTTGGTGCAAAGGGGGCAAGCGCAGCCGCGGAGTACCGAGGCATCAGGCAAAGGTTGCCATTTTGGTGCAACAAGACCAAGACCATGAGGACTACGAGACGGAGGTCACCGTGGAGCCCAAGACGGCGTCATCACCAGAGCTTTGCGCAGGCGAAGACTACTTTTGTCAGGGTAGCTAGTACTAGTTGTCCCCCTTCAAATTAGCCTGCCATTGTTGGCTCCCTTCCCGCTCGATATTTGGGAAGAGGACCAGGGCCCCTATAAATAGGACCAGCCACCCGCTAGACAGAAGGGGGGGGGGACGACGGACGACGACGACAACCACACGAACACACAGGGAGAGAGACCGAAGGGCAAAAGAGAGAGAGAGATTGTATTTCCTTGTTGCAATCCGTGCTAAATTCTCATCATGCTTATAGTTAAAATAAAGCTTTTACTAAACATATCGTTGATGCTTTGATGCAATCGTATGAAGAAAAACTTGAGTTGGAAGTTTCTATCCCTAGAAAACTTTATGATGAGTGGGAACCTACAATAAAAATTAAAATTAAAGATCATGAGTGCTATCATTTATGTGATTTGGGTGCTAGTGTTTCCACGATTCCAAAAACTTTGTGTGATTTGCTAGGTTTCCGTGATTTTGATGATTGTTCTTTAAACTTGCACCTTGTGGATTCCACTATTAAGAAACCTATGGGAAGAATTAATGATGTTCTTACTGTTGCAAATAGGAACTATGTGCCCGTAGATTTCATTGTTCTTGATATAGATTGCAATCCTTCATGTCCTGTTATTTTTGGTAGACCTTTCCTTAGAACGATTGGTGCAATTATTGATATGAAGGAAGGGAATATTAAATTCCAATTTCCATTAAGGAAAGGCATGGAACACTTCCCTATAAAGAAAATTAAATTACCATATGAATCTATTATGATAGCCACTTATGGATTGCCTACCAAAGATGGCAATACCTAGATCTATCCTTGCTTTTATGCCTAGCCAGGGGTGTTAAACGATAGCGCTTGTTGGGAGGCAACCCAATTTTATTTTTATTCCTTGATTTTTTTCTCCTATTTAGTAATAAATAATTTATCTAGCCTCTTTTTTGGTTGTGTTTTTTGTGTTTAATTAGTGTTTGTGCCAAGTAGAACCGTTGGGAAGACTTGGGGAAAGTCTTTTTGATCTTGCTGTAAAAAACAGAAACTTTAGCGCTCAAGAGAATTGCTGCCATTTTTATTTGGAGAGTTATATTTAGTTAATTATTTTTTAATATGATTAATAGATAAATTCCTCACGTCCAGCAATTTATTTTAGAATTTTTGGGGTTCCGAAGTTTGTGTTAGCTACAGATTACTACAGACTGTTCTGTTTTTTACAGATTCTGTTTTTCGTGTGTTGTTTGCTTATTTTAATGAATCTATGGCTAGTAAAAGAGTTTATAAACCATAGAGAAGTTGTAATACAGTAGGTTTAACACCAATATAGATAAATAATGAGTTCATTACAGTACCTTGAAGTGGTATTTTGTTTTCTTTCGCTAACGGAGCTCATGAGATTTTCTATTTTGAGTTTTGTGTTGTAAAGTTTTCAAGTTTTGGGTAAAGTCTTGATGGATTATGGAACAAGGAGTGGCAAGATCCTAAGCTTGGGGATTCCCATGGAACCCCAAGGTAAAATTCAAGGACACCAAAAAGCCTAAGATTGGGGATGCCCCGGAAGGCATCCCCTCTTTCGTCTTCGTCTATCGGTAACTTTACTTGGAGCTATATTTTTATTCACCACATGATATGTGTTTTGCTTGGAGCGTCTTGTATGATTTGAGTCTTTGATTTTTAGTTTACCACAATCATCCTTGCTATACACACCTTTTGAGAGAGACTCACATGATTTGAAATTTACTAGAATACTCTATGTGCTTCACTTATATCTTTTGAGCTATATAGTTTTTGCTCTAATGCTTCACTTATATCTTTTAGAGCATGGCGGTGGTTTTATTTTATAGAAATAATTTATCTCTCCTGCTTCACTTATATTATTTTGAGAGTCCTTTAGAACAACATGGAAATTTTCTTTTAGGAATAATATAAAAACTTTCATAGAAGTGCATTGAATACTATGAGAAGTTCGATACTTGATAATTGTTTTGAGATATGGAGATGGTGATATTAGAGTCATGCTAGTTGATAGTTGTGAATTTGAGAAATACTTGTGTTGAAGTTTGTGATTCCCGTAGCATGCGCGTATGGTGAACCGTTATGTGATGAAGTCGGAGCATGATTTATTTATTGATTGTCGTCCTTATGAGTGGTGGTCGGGGACGAGCGATGGCATTTTCCTACCAATCTATCCCCCTAGGAGCATGCGTGTAATACTTTGTTTCGATATAGATTTTTGCAATAAGTATGTGAGTTCTTAATGACTAATGTTGATTCCATGGATTATACATACTCTCACCCTTCCACCATTGCTAGCCTCTCTAGTATCGCGCAACTTCCGCTGGTACCTTAAACCCACCATATATCTTCCTCAAAACAGCCACCATACCTACCTATGGCATTTCCATAGCCATTCCGAGATATATTGCCATGCAACTTTTCAATGTTCTGTTATTAGGACACGCTTCATCATTGTCATATTGCTTGCATGATCATGTAGTTGACATCGTATTTGTGGCAAAGCCACCGTTCATAATTCTTCATACATGTCACTCATGCATCATTGCACATCCCGGTACACCGCCGTAGGCATTCACATAGAGTCATATTTTGTTCTAAGTATTGAGTTGTAATTCTTGAGTTGTAAGTAAATAAAGTGTGATGATCATCATTATTAGAGCATTGTCCCAAGTGAGGAAAGGATGATGGAGACTATGATTCCCCCACAAGTTGGGATGAGACTCCGGACGAAAAAAAGAGGCCAAAAAGAAAAGAAAAAAGAAAAAAGGCCCAAATAAAAAATGTGAATGAGAGAAAAAGAGAGAAGGGACAATGCTACTATACTTTTTCCACACTTGTGCTTCAAAGTAGCACCATGATCTTCATGATAGAGAGTCTCCTATATTATCACTTTCATATACTAGTGGGAATTTTACATTATTGAACCTGGCTTGTATATTCCAATGATGGGCTTCCTCAAAATGCCCTAGGTATTCATGAGCAAGCGAGTTGGATGCACACCCACTTAGTTTCTTTTGTTGAGCTTTCATATACTTATAGCTCTAGTGCATCCGTTGCATGGCAATCCCTACTCACTCACATTGATATCTATTGATGGGCATCTCCATAGCCCGTTGATACGCCTAGTTGATGTGAGACTATCTTCTCCTTTTATTTGTCTTCTCCACAACCACCATTCTATTCCACATATAGTGCTATATCCATGGCTCATGCTTATATATTGCGTGAAGATTGAAAAAGTTTGAGAACATTAAAAGTATGAAACAATAGCTTGGCTTGTCATCGGGGTTATGCATGATTTAAATATTTTGTGTGGTGAAGATAGAGCATAGCCGGACTATATGATTTTGTAGGGATAACTTCCTTTGGCCATGTTATTTTGAGAAGACATAATTGCTTAGTTAGTATGCTTGAAGTATTATTATTTTTTTGTCAATATTAATTTTTATCTTGAACCTTTCGGATCTGAACATTCATGCCACAATAAAGAAAAAATTACATTGAGAAATATGTTAGAAAGCATTCCACATAAAAAATTCTTCTTTTATCATTTACCTACTCGAGGACGAGCAGGAATTAAGATTGGGGATGCTTGATACATCTCCAACATATCTATAATTTTTGATTGCTCCATGCTATTATATTATCTATTTTGGATGTTAATGGGCTTTATTTTACACTTTTATATCATTTTGGGACTAACCTACTAACCGGAGGCCTAGCCCAAATTGTTGTTTTTTTTTGCCTATTTTAGTGTTTCACAGAAAAGGAATATCAAACGGAGTCCAAACGGAATGAAACCTTTGGGAACGTGATTTTCTCAACAAATGTGATCCAGGAGACTTGGAGTGGGCGTCAAGAAACAATCAAGGAGGCCACGAGGCAGGGGGCGCGCCTACCCCACTAGGCGCGCTCTCCACCCTCGTGGGCCCCTTGTTGCTCCACCGACCTACTTCTTCCTCCTATAAATATCCACGTACCCCCCCAAACATCCAGGAGCACCACGAAAACCTAATTCCATCGCCACAACCTTCTGTACCGGAGAGATCCCATCTTGGGGCCTTTTCCGAAGCTCCGCCGGAGGGGGCATTGATCACGGAGGGCCTCTACATCAACTCCATGGCCTCTCCGGTGATGTGTGAGTAGTTTACTTCAGACCTTTGGGTCCATAGTTATTAGCTAAATGGATTCTTCTCTCCCTTTGGATCTCAATACGAAGTTCTCCTCGATCTTCTTGGAGATCTATTCGATGTAATCTTCTTTTGTGGTGTGTTTGTCAAGATCCGATGAATTGTGGGTTTATGATCAAGTTTATCTATGAACAATATTTGAATCTCCTCTGAATTATTTTATGTATGATTGGTTTATCTTTGCAAGTCTCTTTGAATTATCAGTTCGGTTTACTAGATTGATCTTTCTTGCAATGGGAGAAGTGCCTAGCTTTGGGTTGAATCTTGCGGTGTCCTTTCCTAGTGACAGAAGAGGAAGCAAGGAACGTATTGTATTGTTGCCATCAAGGATAAAAAGATGGGGTTTATATCATATTGCATGAGTTTATCCCTCTACATCATGTCATCTTACTTAAAGCATTACTCCGTTCTTATGAACTTAATACTCTAGATGCATGCTGGATAGCAGTCGGTGTGTGGAGTAATAGTAGTAGATGCAGAATCGTTTCGGTCTACTTCTCGTGGACGTGATGCCTATATACATGATCATACCTATATATTCTCATAACTATGCTCAATTCCATCAATTGCTCGACAGTAATTCGTTTACCCACTATAATACTTATGCTCTTGAGAGAAGCCACTAGTGAAACCTATGGCCCCCAGGTCTATCTTCCGTCATATTAATCTTCCAACACTTAGCTATTTCTATTGCTGTTTATTTTACTTTGCATCTTTATTTCTCTTTATCATAAAAATACCAAAAATATTATCTTATCATATCTATCAGATCTCACTCTCGTAAGTGACCGTGAAGGGATTGACAACCCCTTTATCGTGTTGGTTGCAAGGTTCTTATTTGTTTGTGTAGGTGCATGGGACTCGAGCGTGATCTCCTACTAGATTGATACATTGGTTCTCAAAAACTGAGGGAAATACTTATGCTACTTTACTGCATCACCCTTTCCTCTTCAAGGGAAAACCAACGCAGTGCTCAAGAGGTAGCATCACATCACACGGCATATGCGGCAAGAACAAGTTAGACGTCCTCTAATTGTTGTTGCAAGTTTTTACGTGGCTGCTATAGGTTTCTAGCAAGAACGTTTCTTACCTATGCCAAAACCACAACGTGATATGCCAATTTCTATTTACCCTTCATAAGGACCCTTTTCATCGAATCCGATCCGACTAAAGTGGGAGAGACAGACACCCGCTAGCCACCTTATGCAACTAGTGCATGTCAGTCGGTGGAACCAGTCTCATGTAAACGTACATGTAAGGTCGGTCCGGGCCGCTTGATCCCACAATGCCGCCGAATTGAGATAAGACTAGTAACGGCAAGTAAATTGACAAAATCGACGCCCACAACATCTTGTATTCTACTCGTGCATAGAAACTACACATAGACCTAGCTCATGATGCCACTGTTGGTTATCGTAGCAGAAATTAAAAAAGTTCTATGCATCACCAAGATCAATCTATGGAGAGACTAGAAACGAGAGAGAGGGGAGTGTATATTCATACCCTTGAAGATCGCGATGTGGAAGCATTACTAGAACGCGCATGAGGAAGTCGTACTCGCGGTGATTCAAATCATGGAAGATCCGATCTAAAGCCGAACGGACGGCGCCTCCGCGTTCAACACACGTACAGCCCGGGGACGTCTCCTCCTTCTTGATCCAGCAAGGGGAGAGGAGAAGTTGAGTAAGAAGTCCGGCAGCACGACGGCGTGGTGGTGGAGCTTGCGGTTCTCCGACAGGGCTTCGCCAAGCACTACGGAGGAGGAGGAGGTGTTGGGGAGGGAGAGGGCTACGCCAGGGGAAGGGGTGTGGCAGCCCTCCCACCTCCTCCCTATTTATAGGGGCAAGGGACAGGGGGTGGCCCCCTCCAGATGGATCTAGAGGGGGGCGGCAGCCAAGGGGAGGTGGCTTGCCCCCCAAGCCAAGGGGGGCGCCCCCTTTAGGGTTTCCCCTAAACCCTAGGCGCATGGGCCCTAGGGGGTTTGGCGCCCAGCCCAGCTAGGGGCTGGTTCCCCTTCATATTCAGCCCATAGGGCCCTCCGGGGCAGGTGGACTCTCTGGGTGGACCCCGGAACCCTTTCGGTGGTCCCGGTACAATATCGATAAACCCCCGAACACTTCTGGCAACCGAATAAGGACTTCCCATATATACATCTTTATCTCCGGACCATTCCGGAACTCCTCGTGATGTCCGGGTCTCATCCAGGACTCCGAACAACATTTGGTAGCCGCATACTAATTTCCATAACAACTCTAGCGTCACTGAACCTTAAGTGTGTAGACCCTACGGGTTCGGGAATCATGCAGACATGACCGAGACATCTCTCCGGCCAATAACCAACAGCGGGATCTGGATACCCATGTTGGTTCCCACATGTTCCATGATGATCTTATCGGATGAACCACGATGTCGAGGATTTAATCAATCCTGTATACAATTCCCTTTGTCAATTGGTACGTTACTTGCCCGAGATTCGATCGTCGGTATCCCAATACCTCGTTTAATCTCGTTACCGGCAAGTCACTTTACTTGTTTCGTAATGCATGATCACGTGACTAACTGCTTAGACACATTGAGCTCATTATGATGATGCATTACCGAGTGGGCCCAGAGATACCTCTTCGTCATACGGAGTGACAAATCCCAGTCTTGATTCGTGCCAACCCAACAGACACTTTCGGAGATACCCGTAGTGCACCTTTATAGCCACCCAGTTACGTTGTGACGTTTGGCACACCCAAGGCGTTCCTACGGTATCCGGGAGTTGCACAATCTCATGGTCTAAGGAAAAGATACTTGACATTAGAAAAGCTTTAGCAGACGAACTACACGATCTTGTGCTATGCTTAGGATTGGGTCTTGTCCATCACATCATTCTCCTAATGATGTGATCCCATTATCAATGACATCCAATGTCCATGGTTAGGAAACCGTAACCATCTATTGATCAACAAGCTAGTCAACTAGAGGCTCACTAGGGACATGTTGTGGCCTATGTATTCACACATGTATTACGATTTCCGGATAACACAATTATAGCATGAACAATAGACAATTATCATGAACAAGGAAATATGATAATAACCATATTATTATTGCCTCTAGGGCATATTTCCAACACTAACCTATTAACTGATAGTCTAGTCCAAATTGTTGTTTTGCCTATTTCAGTGTTCCGCGGAAAAGGAATATCAAACGGAATCCAAACGGAATGAAACCTTCGCGAGGATCTTTTTTGGAACAAACATGATCCAGGAGACTTGGAGTGGACGTCAAGGAAGCAGTGAGGGAGCCACGAGGCAGGAGGGCACGCCTCCACCCTCGTGGGCCCCTCGCAGCTCCACCGACCTACTTCTTTCACCTATATATAGTCTAATACCCTGAAACCTTCTGGGAGAGCCAAGAAACACATTTTCCACCACCGCAACCTTCTGTACCCGTGATATCCCATCTTGGAGCCTTTCCGGTGCTCCGCCGGAGGGCGATTCGATCACGGAGGGCTTCTACATCAACACCATAGCCTCTCCGATGATGTGTGAGTAGTTTACCACAGACCTTCGGGTCCATAGTTATTAGCTAGATGACTTCTTCTCTCTTTGGATCTCAATACAAAGTTCTCCTCGATCTTCTTGGAGATCTATTCGATGTAACTCCTTTTATGGTGTATTTGCCAAGATCCAATGAATTGTGGGTTTATGAACTTGATTATCTATGAATATTATTTGATTCTTCTCTGAATTCTTATATGCATGATTTGATATCTTTGCAAGTCTCTTCGAATTATCGGTTTAGTTTTGCCTACTACATTGATCTTTCTTGCAATGGGAGAAGTGCTTAGCTTTGGGTTCAATCTTGCGGTGTCCTTTCCCAGTGACAGTAGGGGCATCAAGGCAAGTATTGTATTGTTGCCATCGAGGATAAAAAGATGGGGTTTATATCATATTGCTTGAGTTTATCCCTCTACATCATGTCATCTTGCCTAATGTGTTACTCTATTCTTACGAACTTAATACTCTAGATGCATGCTGGATAGCGGTCGATGTGTGGAGTAATAGTAGTAGATGCAAAATCATTTCGGTCTACTTGTCACGGACGTGATGCCTATATTCATGATCATTGCCTTAGATATCATCATAACTATGCGCTTTTCTATCAATTGCTCGGCAGTATTTCGTTCACCCATCGTAATACATGCTCTCTAGAGAGAAGGCACTAGTGAAACCTATGGCCCCCGGGTCTACTTTGCATCATATAAGTTTCCAATCCACAATTCTAGTTTACTATTTATTTTGCAATCTTTATTTTCCAATCTATATCACAAAAATACCAAAAATATTTATCTTATTATCTTTATCAGATCTCACTTCTGCAAGTGGTCGTGAAGGGATTGACAACCCCTTTATCGCGTTGGTTGCAAGGTTCTTATTTGTTTGTGCAGGTACTAGGCGATTTGCGTGTAGTCTCCTACTGGATTGATACCTTGGTTCTCAAAAACAGAGGGAAATACTTACGCTACTTTGCTGCATCACCCTTTCCTCTTCAAGGGAAAACCAAAGCATGCTCAAGAGGTAGCAAGAAGGATTTCTGGCGCCGTTGCCGGGGAGATCTACGCCAAGTCAAGACACACCAAGTACCCATCACAAACTCTTATCCCTCGCATTACATTATTTGCAATTTGCCTCTCGTTTTCCTCTTGCCCACTTCACCATTGCCTTTTCTTCGCCTTCTTCCCGTATGTATCTTTGTTTGTGTTTCCATGTACCTTTTATTTGCTTGCATCTTTGCTTGCTAAAAATCTGTTGATATGGATCCACTTAAAGTGTTCTACAGGGATCATCTTCGATCCATATGCGCTCGTGCTGAAACCCCAACTAGCCCAGTTGATGGGAAATCTTTAGATGAGCATGTTCATTTTGTGCGTCACCGTTTGTCTGAAAAAGGGAGACTCTTATGGGATCAAATAAACAGATTGTTGTGTTATGCTTGGAATCTTTGTGAAATTTATAATTTTACTTGTTGCTCTAAGAACCCTAAAAAACACCTCCCCTACCTATGTGAGTTTAATGATAATGAAATCTTATCTTCTTATGCAAAGGGTGTTTATAGTTACTATGATATCGAACAAATTAAAGAATTTGTTGCTTTTAAGGGTGCTTATGAAGTTGCTTCTTTGATTGAAAAGTATGATATTACTCTCTACGAATTTGAAAATTTCGACATACTTAAATATTGCTATGAAAACTATGCTCATAATGTCTATGTCAAAGAACTTATTGAAAGAATGACTGTTGCTTGGGAAGAAAATAATGATATGCATGAATCTATATATAATTATGATTTTGATCATTTGATTGAAATATCCCTTGATGAACATGATGATTGCTATTCTTGTGGCCATGATGCCAATATTTATGAATATGAGTTTGCTATATTTCCTTATGTTAAACATGAGATCGTTGCTATTGCACCCATACTTGATAGTTCCTTCGATGAAAAGCATGATTGTAATGATGTTATTATAAATTCTCTTAATTACAATTGTGTTAATGATATGCAAAACCTCAAGCTTGGGGATGCTAGTTTTGCTATGACTACTATTTGTTGCAATGATCATGATTGGGGTGATTCTTCTTATGATCTTGAAAATTTATTTAAGCCCCATGATGAATATAAGATTGATAATAATGTTTGCAATATTGAAAGTGGGTTTGGAATTGTGTCAACTTTAGATCCCACGTATTTGGAGAATGTACAATCTTATGCAATTTTCGATAAAAGTGGGTTTGGAGAGGTCATGACTTTAGTTAATGTTAATCCCATTATTTTGGAAGAGTGTCAACTTCGCATGCATGTGGATCGTGTTGAAAATATATTATGTGATAGCTATTTTGTTGAATTTGACTATGATCCCACATGTAATTATTATGAGAGAGGAAAATATGATTGTAGAAATTTTCATGTTGCTAAATTACCTCTCGTTATGTTGAGATCGCTATCGTTTCTTTCCACTTCCTTGCATATGCTGGTTTTGCTTGCTATGATAATTTGTTTGCCTATAAGATGCCTATGCATAGGAAGTATGTTAGACGTAGATGTGTTTGTCACGTGTTTCATGATGCTCTCTTTGTGCTTCAATTCTTGTCTTTCATGTGAGCATCATTGAAATTATTAATGCCTAGCTAGGGGCGTTAAACGATAGCGCTTGTTGGGAGGCAACCCAATTTTATTTTTGTTCCTTGTTTTTTTTGTTCCTGTTTAGTAATAAATAAATCATCTATCCTCTATTATGATTGTGTTTTTTATGTTTTATTTAGTGTTTTGCCAAGTAAAGCCTTTAGGATCTTCTTGGATGATTGTTATTTGATATTGCTGAAACAAACAGAAAGTATGCGCTCACGAGAAGAATTTTCCTTTTTAACCAGAGAGCGATAAAATACTGATTCCAACTGCAGTAGATAAATATACAAATTATTTAGGCCGTACTAATTTTGTAAAATTTTTGGAGTTACAGAAGTATTCGAAACCTACAGATTACTACAGACTGTTCTGTTTTTGACAGATTCTGTTTTTCGTGTGTTGTTTGCTTATTTTGATGAATCTATGGCTAGTATCGGGGGGTATGAACCATAGAGAAGTTGGAATACAGTAGGTTTAACACCAATATAAATAAATAATGATTTCATTACAGTACCTTAAAGTGGTGATTTGTTTTCTTATACTAACGGAGCTCATGCGATTTTCTGTTGAGTTTTGTGTTGTGAAGTTTTCAAGTTTTTGGGTAAAGATTTGATGGATTTTGTAACAAGGAGTGGCAAGAGCCTAAGCTTGGGGATGCCCAATGCACCCCAAGTTAAAATCCAAGGACAACCAAAATCCTAATCTTGGGGATGCCCCGGAAGGCATCCCCTCTTTCGTCTTTGTCTATCGGTAACTTTACTTGAGGTTATTTTTTTCTTCACCACATGATATGTGTTTTGCTTGGAGCGTCTGGTATGATTTGATTCTTTGCTTTTTAGTTTACCACAATCATCCTTGCTGTACACACCTTTTGGAGAGACACACATGAATCGGAATTTATTACAATACTCTTTGTGCTTCACTTATATCTTTTGAGCTAGATAATTTTGCTCCAGCGCTTCACTTATATCTTTTAGAGCACGGTGGTGGTTTTATTTTATAGAAATTATTGATCTCTCGTGCTTCACTTATATTATTTTGAGAGTCCTTTAGAACAGCATGGTAATTTGCTTTGGCTATAAAATTAGTCCTAATATGATAGGCATCCAAGATGGGTATAGTAAAAACTTTCATATAGAGTGCATTGAATACTATGAGAAGTTTGATACTTGATGATCGTTTTGAGATAATAAGATGGTAATATTAGAGCCATGCTAGTTGAGTAGTTGTGAATTTTATAAGTACTTGTGTTAGAGTTTGCAAGTCCCGTAGCATGCACGTATGGTGAACGTTGTGTGACAAATTTCAAGCATGAGGTGTTTATTTGATTGTCCTCCTTATGAGTGGCGGTCGGGGATGAGCGATGGTCTTTTCCTACCAATCTATCCCCCTAGGAGCATGCGTGTAATGCTTGGTTTTTGATGACTTGTAGAGTTTTTAAATAAGTATGTGAGTTCTTTATGACTAATGTTGAGTCCATGGATTATACGCACTCTCACCTTCCCATCATTGCTAGCCTCTTCGGTGCCGTGCATTGCCCTTTCTCACCTTGAGAGTTGGTGCAAACTTCGCCGGTACATCCAGCCCCCGTGATATGATACGCTCAATCACACATAAACCTCCTTATATCTTCCTCAAAACAGCCACCATACCTACTTATTATGGCATTTCCATAGCCATTCCGAGATATATTGCCATGCAACTTTGCACCGCTACATTTATTATGACACGCTTCATCATTATCATATTGCCATGCATGATCATGTAGTTGACATCGTATTTGTGGCAAAGCCACCATGCATAATTTCATACATGTCAATCTTGATTCATTGCCCATCCCGGCACACCGCCGGAGGCATTCATATAGGGTCATACTTTGTTCTAGTATCGAGTTGTAATATTTGAGTTGTAAATAAATAGAAGTGTGATGATCATCGTTAATAGAGCATTGTCCCAAAAAAAGAAAGTCCAAAAAAGGCCAAATAAATAAATAAAAGGGACAATGCTACTATCCTTTTTTCCACACTTGTGCTTCAAAATAGCACCATGATCTTCATTAAAGATAGTCTCTTATATTGTCACTTTCATTTACTAGTGGGAATATTTCATTATAGAACTTGGCTTGTATATTCCAACAATGGGCTTCCTCAAATGCCCTAGGTCTTCATGAGCAAGCAAGTTGGATGCACACCCACTTAGTTTGTGTTGTTGAGCTTTCATACATTTATAGCTCTAGTGCATCCGTTGGCAATCCCTACTCCTCGCATTGACATAAGTTGACGGGCATCTCCATAGCCCGTTGATTAGCCGCGTCAATGTGAGACTTTCTTCTTTTTTGTCTTCTCCACACAACCCCCATCATTATATTCTATTCCACCCATAGTGCTATGTCCATGGCTGTAACATCCCAAATTTTCAATTTGGAATGTCATACATTAGATCATCATTGCATATCATATTTATTTGCATTTTCGTTGATCCTAGAAATTCTACGCAAATCAAGGACCCTCGGAGAGAGTTGGGGATTTCGTTATTTTTCATATTTGAGTTTTCTCAAAATTTGAAAATAGGATCCGTTGATTTTATTTATTTTATCTTCAATTATTTCTATTATAAAAATGTGAGAGAGGGAATAAAATGAATTTCCCAAAATAAAGAAATATTGACGATTTAATAATAAAATCAAATAAGATTTTATTTTGGATTTATTTGCTGTTTTATTTGAATTGAGGAAAAATGCGTGTTTTTCAAAATTGCATTTAGGCCACAAATAAGTGTTCATCCTATGTGGCTTGATTTTAGAAGACGGGGAAAATTTATTTCAGGATTTTTGGAGTCCGTTTAGTATTCCTCGTTTTTTTTTCTACGCGTAATAAAAAAAAGAGCGAACCGACTACAGGCCATGTTTGGCCCGGACTCCTCAGGGGGGTGGCTTTATATAGCGCGCCCCAGGGCCCGAATCAGCCCAAGCCACCGCCGCCCTAACCCTAAGCCGCGCCCGAGCCCAGCCGCCGCCGCCACCGCCATCTTTTTCTTTTAGAAAAACCGTTCGATTTTTCCGTCGGTTTTTTTAGATTCGCTTTTTTATAGATCGATTTTTTCGGTTTAGTTTATTAGCGAGCGTTCACTCGTTCGTTCGTTTTAATGAACGCGTTCATCGTTTACATCCAGATAACGAACGTTCGTTCATTAATCTGTTCGTCATTTTTCTTTTTCTCCGATTTATTCCGCGATTTTTGTGATCGCGATTTCTGATCCGATTTTTGTTTTAGTATAACTTTTCGCTCGTTTATCGGAATCAGGCGATTCAAGCGCCTGGAGTTTCTTCTCGAAACCCTCTTTCCGTTTAACCAACTCAAACAAGTTTTTGCCTTTTTAAAATTTGACCTAGATCCAGAATAGTAAACGAAGCTTGTTTCTTTTGCCGTTTGTCTTTCGTTGCTTCGTTCGATTTGGTTCTTTTTGCCAACCGGAGTTCTTAAGTTGAACTTTCTGGTTAGATCTCTTATTTGAGTTTTACCTGTGCATTAGTTGAGTACTTATTGTATGCTTGTTTGTTTGCGATAGAGTATCCGGAGTGCGCCGCTTGCTACTTCGAATTGCTAGGTTTTGTGGATCATCAGCAAGGCAAGTAACACTTTGATCATACCTCCTACTACCTAGTTTTATTGCATTAGATCAATCCTCACACATTGCATGATTAGGATCTAATTAAATTGCGGGTTTTGGGAAGTAGATGAGGTAGTACCTATTACCTGTGTTATTATCAAACCCTTGGGAGTTACTTCTACGTTTGCTTATATTGCCATGCTATGCTAGTAGACGTGGATTGGGTGAGTGTATCCATGACAGATGTGAGATTGTTAAATTAATGGTTTATCTAAGGTGGAAACTTAAACACACATCTGGGTGGATTGAGGCACCTGGGTATTCCAGCGATTGCCTGTTTTTCTTTTGGACCGCCACCCAGGCTCAAAGGGATCATGAGATTATTCATGCTAGAAACTTCTGTGTGCAGCCACAAGCTACTATGGGCTCTAGCATAGTTGATTAAGTTGTGCGAACTCTTATAGTGGTAGACTAGCAGATGTAGGGGAAAGTAGGTGTAACGGTCTACCCGATCGTAAGGTGCTAGCGCTTCTGAAAGACTATGTCTCAGTCATCCGTTTCTCAAACACCATGAAGTGCGAGAATCCCAACAGAGGAGATCAAGTCTTGTGGGGAAAAGTGTGCAAACCTCTGCAGAGTGTATAAACTAATCATGGTTAGTCGTGTCCCCGGTTATGGACATCTTGAGTATCTAGTACTTGGATTATCATGTGAATCTCATCATGTTACTCTAATTAATTTGTTGGGTTTTTAATGATGATGTTTAATTGGGATTGAGAGGGTGTCTACTCTCAATGTTTAACAACCACCATGATAGTTAAATAAAATTTATTCCTTTGCAGTAGGAAAAAATTGGTTTTATGCAAAACTGTAACCATAGAGCTTTCCACCAGCCAAATATGCATGTAGTATAGACTTTTTCTTTCATTGCTCTCTATGTGTTATATTGCCAGCATATTCCATGTGCTGACCCGTTTCGGGCTGCAACGTTCATGTTGCAGACTTTTGAGACGATGAGTAAGGTGCTTTTAGGTCGTGGTTCTATACTCAGTGATGCCGTTGGAGTTGATGGACTCACTTATCTTCCAAGCCTTCCGCTGTTATCGTTATTAGATGTCCTTATGCCATATTTATTGTAATAAGTTCTCTTTTGAGACACTTGATGTAATAAGTGTGTGATTGCTACTCTGTTATAAATCCTTCAAGTACTGTGTGGTGTCAGCATTACTGATCCAGGGATGACACCGGAGCACAGAGATTGGACCGTTTGAGGTCTGGTCGCTACAATGGCTCACGCTCATGTATTGCGTGAAAGTTGAAAAAAGTTTGAGATCACTAAAGTTTGAAACTATTGCTTGGCTTGTCATTGGGTTTGTGCATGATGAGAGAATTTTTGTGTGACGAAAATGAAGCATAGCCAAACTATATGATTTTGTAGGGATAAGCTTTCTTTGGCCATGTTATTTTGAGAAGACATAATTGCTTAGTTAGTATGCTTGAAGTATTATTATTTTTATGTCAATATTAAACTTTTGTCTTGAATCTTTAGGATCTGAACATTCATGCCACAATAAAGAAAATTACATTGAAAATTATGTTAGGTAGCATTCCACATCAAAAATTCCGTTTTTATCATTTACCTACTCGAGGACGAGCAGGAATTAATCTTGGGGATGCTTGATACGTCTCCAACGTATCTATAATTTTTGATTGTTCCATGCTAATATATTATCTGTTTTGGATGTTTAATGGGCTTTACTATGCACTTTTATATTATTTTTGGGACTAACCTATTAACAGAAAGCCTAGTGCAAATTGTTGGTTTTTTGCCAATTTCAGTGTTTCGCAGAAAAGGAATATCAAACGGAATCCAAACGGAATGAAACCTTCGCGATGATATTTTTTTGGAACAAACGTGATCCAGGAGACTTGGAGTGGACGTCAAGGAAGCAGCGAGGGAACCACGAGGCAGGAGGGCGCGCCCCCACCCTCGTGGGCCCCTCGTAGCTCCACCGACCTACTTCTTTCACCTATATATACTCGCATACCCTGAAACCTTCGGGGAGAGCCACGAAACACCTTTTCCGCCGCCGCAACCTTTAGATCCCACGTATTTGGAGAATGTACAATCTTATGCAATTTTCGATAAAAGTGGGTTTGGAGAGGTCATGACTTTAGTTAATGTTAATCCCATTATTTTGGAAGAGTGTCAACTTCGCATGCATGTGGATCTTGTTGAAAATATATTATGTGATAGCTATTTTGTTGAATTTGCTTATGATCCCACATGTAATTATTATGAGAGAGGAAAATATGATTGTAGAAATTTTCATGTTGCTAAATTACCTCTCGTTATGTTGAGATCGCTATCGTTTCGTTCCACTTCCTTGCATATGCTGGTTTTTGCTTGCTATGATAATTTGTTTGCCTATAAGATGCCTATGCATAGGAAGTATGTTAGACGTAGATGTGTTTGTCACGTGTTTCATGATGCTCTCTTTGTGCTTCAATTCTTGTCTTTCATGTGAGCATCATTGAAATTATTAATGCCTAGCTAGGGGCGTTAAACGATAGCGCTTGTTGGGAGGCAACCCAATTTTATTTTTGTTCCTTGTTTTTTTGTTCCTGTTTAGTAATAAATAAATCATCTATCCTCTATTATGATTGTGTTTTTTATGTTTTATTTAGTGTTTTGCCAAGTAAAGCCTTTAGGATCTTCTTGGATGATTGTTATTTGATCTTGCTGAAACAAACAGAAAGTATGCGCTCACGAGAAGAATTTTCCTTTTTAACCAGAGAGCGATAAAATACTGATTCCAACTGCAGTAGATAAATATACAAATTATTTAGGCCGTACTAATTTTGTAGAATTTTTGGAGTTACAGAAGTATCCGAAACCTACAGATTACTACAGACTGTTCTGTTTTTGACAGATTCTGTTTTTCGTGTGTTGTTTGCTTATTTTGATGAATCTATGGCTAGTATCGGGGGGTATGAACCATAGAGAAGTTGGAATACAGTAGGTTTAACACCAATATAAATAAATAATGATTTCATTACAGTACCTTAAAGTGGTGATTTGTTTTCTTATACTAATGGAGCTCATGCGATTTTCTGTTGAGTTTTGTGTTGTGAAGTTTTCAAGTTTTTGGGTAAAGATTTGATGGATTTTGGAACAAGGAGTGGCAAGAGCCCAAGCTTGGGGATGCCCAAGGCACCCCAAGTTAAAATCCAAGGACAACCAAAATCCTAATCTTGGGGATGCCCCGGAAGGCATCCCCTCTTTCGTCTTTGTCTATCGGTAACTTTACTTGAGGTTATTTTTTTATTCACCACATGATATGTATTTTGCTTGGAGCGTCTGGTATGATTTGATTCTTTGCTTTTTAGTTTACCACAATCATCCTTGCTGTACACACCTTTTGGAGAGACACACATGAATCGGAATTTATTATAATACTCGTTGGGGCGTAACCCTCTCAGCGACGCGCCACATCCGAACCCGGGTGTGGTGGAAAATGGGCAAGGGCCGGGCCGTCACCCCCCAAGTGGCGCGCCGTATCTTGATCCGGATACGGTGGCAAGTGAGCGAGGATCGGGTCGTCGCATCCTTAGTGGCGCGCTACATCGGCGCCCGGATGTAGTGGAAAATGAGCAAGGGTCTTCGCATTTGACTCGACGAGTGCGAAGGGTAAGGAAGCTAGCCGAGCCTAGGAGGATTAGCTTAGGTAGCTGGAACATAGGGTCTCTGACAGGGAAGCTTCGGGAGCTAGTTGATGCAGTAGTGAGGAGAGGTGTTGATATCCTTTGCGTCCAAGAAACCAAATGGAGAGGACAGAAGGCGAAGGAGGTGGAGGATACCGGCTTCAAGCTGTGGTACACGGGGACGGCTGCAAACAGAAATGGCGTAGGCATCTTGATCAACAAGAGCCTCAAGTATGGAGTGGTAGACGTCAGGAGACGTGGGGACCGGATTATCCTGGTCAAGCTGGTAGCTGAGGACTTGGTTCTCAATGTTATCAGCGCATATGCCCCGCAAGTAGGCCACAATGAGAACACAAAGAGGGAGTTCTGGGAAGGCTTGGAAGACATGGTTAGGAGTGTACCGATTGGTGAGAAGCTCTTCATAGGAGGAGACCTCAATGGCCACGTAGGTACATCTAACACAGGTTTTGAAGGGGCGCATGGGGGCTTTGGCTATGGCATCAGGAATCAAGAAGGAGAAGATGTCTTAAGCTTTGCTCTAGCCTACAACATGATTGTAGCTAACACCCTCTTTAGAAAGACAGAATCACATCTGGTGACTTTTAGTAGTGGCCAACACTCTAGCCAGATTGATTTCATCCTCTCGAGAAGAGAAGATAGGCGTGCGTGCCTAGACTGTAAGGTGATACCTGGGGAGAGTGTTGTACCCCAGCATAAGCTGGTGGTTGCTGACTTCCGCTTTTCGGATTCGTGTCCAGCGGGATAAGCGTGCCAAGGTCGCTAGAACGAAGTGGTGGAAGCTCAAGGGGGAGGTAGCTCAGGTGTTCAAGGAGAGGGTATTTAAGGAGGGCCCTTGGAAGGAAGGAGGGGATGCGGACAATGTGTGGATGAAGATAGCGACTTGCATTCGTAAGGTGGCCTCGGAGGAGTTTGGAGTGTCCAGGGGAAGGAGAAGCGAAGATAAGGATACCTGGTGGTGGAATGATGATATCCAGAAGGCGCTTAAAGAGAAGAAAGATTGCTTCAGACGCCTATACCTGGATAGGAGTGCAGACAACATAGAGAAGTACAAGATGGCGAAGAAGGCCGCAAAGCGAGCTGTTGGTGAAGCAAGGGGTCGGGCATATGAGGACCTCTACCAACGGTTAGGCACGAAGGAAGGTGAAAGGGACATCTATAAGATGGCTAAGATCCAGGAGAGGAAGACGAGGGATATTGGCCAAGTCAAATGCATCAAGGACGGAGCAGGCCAACTCTTGGTGAAGGACGAAGAGATTAAGCATAGATGGCGGGAGTACTTCGACAAGCTGTTCAATGGGGAGAATGAGAGTTCTACCATTGAATTGAATGACTCCTTTGATGAGACCAGCATGCGTTTTGTGCGGCGCATCCAGGAGTCTGAGGTGAAGGAGGCTTTAAAAAGGATGAAAGGAGGCAAGGCGATGGGCCCTGATTGTATCCCCATTGAGGTGTGGAAAGGTCTCGGGGACATAGCGATAGTATGGCTAACCAAGCTTTTCAACCTCATTTTTCGGGCAAACAAGATGCCAGAAGAATGGAGACGGAGTATATTAGTACCAATCTTCAAGAACAAGGGGGATGTTCAGAGTTGTACTAATTACCGTGGAATTAAGCTGATGAGCCATACAATGAAGCTATGGGAGAGAGTCATTGAGCACCGCTTAAGAAGAATGACAAGCGTGACCAAAAATCAGTTTGGTTTCATGCCTGGGAGGTCGACCATGGAAGCCATTTTCTTGGTACGACAACTTATGGAGAGATATAGGGAGCATAAAAAGGACTTGCATATGGTGTTCATTGACTTGGAGAAGGCCTATGATAAGATACCGCGGAATGTCATGTGGTGGGCCTTGGAGAAACACAAAGTCCCAGCAAAGTACATTACCCTCATCAAGGACATGTACAATAATGTTGTGACAAGTGTTCGAACAAGTGATGTCGACACCGATGACTTCCCGATTAAGATAGGACTGCATCAGGGGTCAGCTTTGAGCCCTTATCTTTTTGCATTGGTGATGGATGAGGTCACAAGGGGTATACAAGGAGATATCCCATGGTGTATGCTCTTTGCGTATGATGTGGTGCTAGTTGACGATAGTCGGACGGGGGTAAATAGGAAGTTAGAGTTATGGAGACAAACCTTGGAATCGAAAGGGTTTAGGCTTAGTAGAACTAAAACCGAGTACATGATGTGCGGTTTCAGTACTACTAGCTGTGAGGAGGAGGAGGTTAGCCTTGATGGCCAGGTGGTACCTCGAAAGGACACCTTTCGGTATTTGGGGTCAATGTTGCAGGAGGATGGGGGTATTGATGAAGATGTGAACCATCGAATCAAAGCCGGATGGATGAAGTGGCGCCAAGCTTCTGGCATTCTCTGTGACAAGAGAGTGCCACAAAAGCTAAAAGGCAAGTTCTACAGGACGGCGGTTCGACCCGCAATGTTGTATGGCGCGGAGTGTTGGCCGACTAAAAGGCGACATGTTCAACAGTTAGGTGTGGCGGAGATGCGTATGTTGAGATGGATGTGTGGCCACACGAGGAAGGATCGAGTCCGGAATGATGATATACGAGATAGAGTTGGGGTAGCACCAATTGAGGAGAAGCTTGCCCAACATCGTTTGAGATGGTTTGGGCATATTCAGCGCAGGCCTCCAGAAGCTCCAGTGCATAGCGGACGGCGAAAGCATGCGGAGAATGTCAAGAGAGGGCGGGGTCGACCGATTTTGACATGGGAGGAGTCCGTTAAGAGAGACCTGAAGGATTGGAGTATCGACAAAGAGCTAGCTATGGACAGGGGTGCGTGGAAGCTTGCTATCCATGTGCCAGAGCCATGAGTTGGTTGCAAGATCTTATGGGTTTCACCTCTAGCCTACCCCAACTTGTTTGGGACTAAAGGATTTGTTGTTGTTGTTGTTGTTGTTTACTCTTTGTGCTTCACTTATATCTTTTGAGCTAGATAATTTTGCTCCAGCGCTTCACTTATATCTTTTAGAGCACGGTGGTGGTTTTATTTTATAGAAATTATTGATCTCTCGTGCTTCACTTATATTATTTTGAGAGTCCTTTATAACAGCATGGTAATTTGCTTTGGCTATAAAATTAGTCCTAATATGATAGGCATCCAAGATGGGTATAGTAAAAACTTTCATATAGAGTGCATTGAATACTATGAGAAGTTTGATACTTGATGATCATTTTGAGATAATAAGATGGTAATGTTAGAGCCATGCTAGTTGAGTAGTTGTGAATTTTAGAAGTACTTGTGTTAGAGTTTGCAAGTCCCGTAGCATGCACGTATGGTGAACGTTGTGTGACAAATTTCAAGCATGAGGTGTTTATTTGATTGTCCTCCTTATGAGTGGCGGTCGGGGATGAGCGATGGTCTTTTCCTACCAATCTATCCCCCTAGGAGCATGCGCGTAATGCTTGGTTTTTGATGACTTGTAGAGTTTTTAAATAAGTATGTGAGTTCTTTATGACTAATGTTGAGTCCATGGATTATACGCACTCTCACCTTCCCATCATTGCTAGCCTCTTCGGTACCGTGCATTGCCCTTTCTCACCTTGAGAGTTGGTGCAAACTTCGCCGGTACATCCAGCCCCCGTGATATGATACGCTCAATCACACATAAACCTCCTTATATCTTCCTCAAAACAGCCACCATACCTACTTATTATGGCATTTCCATAGCCATTCCGAGATATATTGCCATGCAACTTTGCACCGCTACATTTATTATGACACGCTTCATCATTGTCATATTGCCATGCATGATCATGTAGTTGACATCGTATTTGTGGCAAAGCCACCATGCATAATTTCATACATGTCACTCTTGATTCATTGCCCATCCTGGCACACCGCCGGAGGCATTCATATAGGGTCATACTTTGTTCTAGTATCGAGTTGTAATATTTGAGTTGTAAATAAATAGAAGTGTGGTGATCATCGTTAATAGAGCATTGTCCCAAAAAAAGAAAGTCCAAAAAAGGCCAAATAAATAAATAAAAGGGACAATGCTACTATCCTTTTTTCCACACTTGTGCTTCAAAATAGCACCATGATCTTCATTATAGATAGTCTCTTATATTGTCACTTTCATTTACTAGTGGGAATATTTCATTATAGAACTTGGCTTGTATATTCCAACAATGGGCTTCCTCAAATGCCCTAGGTCTTCATGAGCAAGCAAGTTGGATGCACACCCACTTAGTTTGTGTTGTTGAGCTTTCATACATTTATAGCTCTAGTGCATCCGTTGCATGGCAATCCCTACTCCTCGCATTGACATCAATTGATGGGCATCTCCATAGCCCGTTGATTGGCCGCGTCAATGTGAGACTTTCTTCTTTTTTGTCTTCTCCACACAACCCCCATCATTATATTCTATTCCACCCATAGTGCTATGTCCATGGCTGTAACATCCCAAATTTTCAATTTGGAATGTTATACATTAGATCATCATTGCATATCATATTTATTTGCATTTTGGTTGATCCTAGAAATTCTACGCAAATCAAGGACCCTCGGAGAGAGTTGGGGATTTCGTTATTTTTCATATTTGAGTTTTCTCAAAATTTGAAAATAGGATCATTTCATTTTATTTATTTTATCTTCAATTATTTCTATTATAAAAATGTGAGAGAGGGAATAAAATGAATTTCCCAAAATAAAGAAATATTGAGGATTTAATAATAAAATCAAATAAGATTTTATTTTGGATTTATTTGCTATTTTACTTGAATTTAGGAAAAATGCATGTTTTTCAAAATTGCATTTACGCCACAAATAAATGTTCATCCTGTGCGGCTTGATTTTAGAAGACGGGGAAAATTTATTTCAGGATTTTTGGAGCCCGTTTAGTATTCCTCTTTTTTGTTTTTCTACGCGTAATAAAAAAAGAGTGAACCGACT
>NC_041390.1:92266236-92328704 GCF_002162155.2 Triticum dicoccoides
GGCCCGAATCAGCCCAAACCGCCGCCGCCCTAACCCTAAGCCGCGCCCGAGCCCAGCCGCCGCTGCCACCGCCGTGTTTTTTTCTTTTAGAAAAACCGTTCGGTATTTCCGTCGGTTTTTTTAGATCCGTTTTTTTATAGATCGATTTTTTCGGTTTAGTTTATTAGCGAGCGTTCACTCGTTCGTTCGTTTTAATGAACGCGTTCATCGTTTAGATCCAGATAACGAACGTTCGTTCGTCAATCTGTTCGTCGTTTTTCTTTTTCTCGGATTTATTCCGCGATTTTTGTGATCGCGATTTCTGATCCAATTTTCGTTTTAGTATAACTTTTCGCTCGTTTATCGAAATCAGGCGATTCAAGCGCCTGGAGTTTCTTCTCGAAACCCTCTTTCCGTTTAACCAACTCAAACAAGTTTTTGCCTCTGTAAAATTCGACCTAGATCCAGAATAGTAAATGAAGCTTGTTTCTTTTGCCGTTTGTCTTTCGTTGCTTCGTTCGATTTGGTTGTTTTTGCCAACCGGAGTTCTTAAGTTGAACTTTCTGGTTAGATCTCTTATTTGAGTTTTACCTGTGCATTAGTTGAGTACTTATTGTATGCTTGTTTGTTTGCGATAGAGTACCCGGAGTGCGCCGCTTGCTACTTCGAATCGCTAGGTTTTGTGGATCATCAGCAAGGCAAGTAACACTTTGATCATACCTCCTACTACCTAGTTTTATTGCATTAGATCAATCCTCACACATTGCATTATTAATATCTAATTAAATTGTGGGTTTTGGGAAGTAGATGAGGTAGTACCTATTACCTGTGTTATTATCAAACCCTTGGGAGTTACTTCTACGTTTGCTTATATTGCCATGCTATGCTAGTAGACGTGGATTGGGTGAGTGTATCCATGACAGATGTGAGATTGTTAAATTAATGGTTTATCTAAGGTGGAAACTTAATCACACATCTGGGTGGTTTGAGGCACCTGGGTATTCCAACGATTGCCTGTTTTTCTTTTGGACCGCCACCCAGGCTCAAAGGGATCATGAGATTATTCATGCTAGAAACTTTTGTGTGCAGCCACAAGCTACTATGGGCTCTAGCATAGTTGATTAAGTTGTGCGAACTCTTATAGTGGTAGACTAGCAGATGTAGGGTAAAGTAGGTGTAACGGTCTACCCGATCGTAAGGTGCTAGCACTTCTGAAAGACTATGTCTCGGTCATCCGTTTCTCAAACACCATGAAGTGCAAGAATCCCAACGGAGGAGATCGAGTCTTGTGGGGAAAAGTGCTCAAACCTCTGCAGAGTGTATAAACTAATCATGGTTAGCCGTGTCCCCGGTTATGGACATCTTGAGTATCTAGTACTTGGATTATCATGTGAATCTCATCATGTTACTCTAATTAATTTGTTGGGTTTTTAATGATGATGTTTAATTGGGATTGAGAGGGTGTCTACACTCTCAATGTTTAACAACCACCATGATAGTTAAATAAAATTTATTCCTTTGCAGTAGGGAAAATTTGGCTTTACGCAAAACTGTAACCATATAGCTTTCCACCAGCCAAATATGCATGTAGTATAGCCTTATTCTTTCATTGCTCTCTATGTGTTACATTGCCAGCATATTCCATGTGCTGACCCATTTCAGCCTGCAACGTTCATGTTGCAGACTTTTCAGACGGCGAGTAAGGTGCTTTTAGGTCATGGTTCTATACTCAGTGATGCCGTTGGAGTTGATGGACTCATTTATCTTCCAAGCCTTCCGCTGTTATTGTTATTAGATGGCCTTATGCCATATTTATTGTAATAAGTTCTCTTTTGAGACACTCGATGTAATACGTGTGTGATTGCTACTCTGTTATAAATCCTTCAAGTACTGTGTGGTGTCAGCATTACTGATCCAGGGATGACACCAGAGCACAGAGATTGGACCGTTTGAGGTCTGGTCGCTACAAGATGGTATCAGAGCACACGCTGACTGTAGGACACGACCACTAAGCTAAAGCCCTAGATCACTAATCACTCTTCTCATTCTGACTTCTCATCTTTTCTAGTCTTTTAGGATGGCAGATGCAAGGAACAAGTTCACACAACCGGATGAAGATACACCCTTTGGACGTCACTTCAAGGAAGTCACTAGATATCTGAACATCAGAGTACCAAGCTTCACCGGGACCTACAACGCCACTTTACCTAAAGAGGAGCGCTGGATGATTCAAGTTCAAGTTCTAGGAAGGACGTTCATGCCAGTCACCAAACCCATAGAATTTTCCTTTGATGCACCAACCTGGAGTCTAGGAAAGAGCATGGCAGCTCACATCGCCATGGGACGTATTGGAGAAGTTTACCGCAATGATCTCAAGGATACTATCTACCAGATTTACGGGCGCTGAGATGAGCACTGGGAGATGATCAGCACCAAGAAGGATAGATCAATTGCAGCTTTTATCCAGGATTTAAACCAGCACATTCGATGTCAGGAGAACCAGATGTGCGCAGGTATGATAGATCTGAAGAAGGCGAGGACAAGAATCACGGAACTGGAGGAAGAACTCAAGGCTACACGTGAAGATTATGAAGAGGAAATCGAAGTACTAGTGGAGAAGAATGACGACCTGATCATGAAGATCGGAATATTTATGGGAGGCCCTACACCAGTAGAAGAAGACGAAGAACCCAAGGAGATTCGCCCGGAAGACTACATCATCATCGACGACACCGACTCGGACCCAGATGATAGCGATGATGACTATGTTGATGAAGCTGGAGCAGATATCATGGAGTCTGCAACCGAAGAATATTTCTAGTAGACCACCCCAACAGTAGTAGCAGTCCACCATGTAAATATAGTAGTCCGAGCACTTTTGTGATAGTTAGACCGATTGTATGCCCTTGTTTGATTGAATGAAGTGAATTGTTTGCTTTTGCCTCATGTGCATATGGGTAGTGTTTTCTCTTTATACCCCTCTCTATTCTTAAATCTCATATTTTCTAAACCCATCAGATGCCTCCGAGACGTGACCCCGGATTTACCTTCCCACCGGAGCTCACTCAGTTGATCCAGTAGCAGAACACATTAATGCAATTGCTAGTCCAGAATCAGAATCAGGGGAACAACAACAACAACCCACAACCACCACCACCACCACCACCTGTTGATCACTTAGCCCATTTTCTTAGGCTGAATCCGTCGATGTTTTCTAGTAGCATCGAGCCTATAGTAGCAGATGATTGGCTCCGCAAGACAGCAAGGGAGTTGACCACAGCAGGATGCACAGATGCGGGAAATGTGAAGTTTGCCGCACATCAGCTTGACGGACCTGCAGCATCATGGTGGGAGAATTTCACAGCCACTTTCCCTATCGACACTGTCACATGGGACCAGTTCCTGCAGGCTTTCCGTACTGCCCATGTTTCAGCAGGAGCTATGGCCATGAAGAAGTGAGAGTTTCGCAACTTGCACCAAGGAGGACGGATAGTTAGCCAGTATGTGGAGGACTTTAGTAAGCTAGCACGTTATGCCCTAGATGACGTTGCTACGGATGCAGCTAAGCAGGAGAAGTTTCTGGAAGGACTGAATGATGAGTTGAGCATGCAGTTGATGGTGGCAACCTTCAACAACTACCAGGAGTTGGTAGATCGTGCTCTTATGATTGAAGGGAAGCAGCAGCAAATTGAGAACCGCAAGAGGAAGTATGGACAAGGGAAGTACAATTCTTGAGCTCAGCAGAAGCCCTGTTTTACCCCTAGACCAGGAGGACATTTTCAACATACTCATGGAGGAGGTAGCTCGCACAATCATAATGGCCCCAAGAATGGTAATGGGAATGGAGGAAGCAACGGCCAGAACCGTACCAACCCATCAACCCCAGCCAAAAGAGACCTGAGCCAAGTCACTTGCTTTAAGTGCCAGAAGACCGGACATTATGCCAATCAATGTCCTAAATCCCAGAATGGAAATGGCAATGGAAGCTCTGGGAAGAAGCCGAACCCTTTCAATAGGGGACAGGTGAACCACGTTAACGTGGAGGAGGTTGAAGAGCAGCCGGATGCAGTAATCGGTAACTTTTTGGTTAAGACATTTACTGCAATCGTTCTTTTTGATACTAGTGCATCGCATTCATACATATCACGGGGATTTGTGGATAAGTATAACCTGCCCACTAAGGTTCTTAGAACACCTATGTTAGTAAGCTCACCAGGAGTGGAGTATATGGCCAGTAAGGGATGTTTTCAAGTGCCATTGAGTATAGGTAGGCATGTGTTACCCTCGGATTTAATCATTTTGGAATCACAAGGTTTGGATGTAATTCTGGGTATGGATTGGCTGTCTATGTATGGAGGAAACATCGATTGCGCCAGTAAGTCAATTTTGCTTACCACCCCAGAAGGAAGAAGGATCAAGTATGTATCCCGACATGTGCCTAAAAGGACTCAAGTAAATTCGTTAACAGGAGTTGTGCAGGAGGAAGTACCAGTAGTGAAGGATTTCCCTGATGTATTTCCAAAGGAGTTGCCAGGCATGCCACTGGATAGAGACATTGAGTTTTTGATTGAGCTTTTGCCAGGCATAGGACCAATATCTAAGAGACCATACATGATGCCCGCAAAAGATTTGGAGGAGATTAAGAAGCAGATTAAGGAGTTACTGGATAAAGGTTATATTCGACCAAGTTCTTCACCTTGGGGATCACCAGTACTTTTAGTGGAGAAGAAGGATGGATCGTTAAGGATGGCTGTTGATTATCGAGGGTTGAATGAAGTAACAATCAAGAACAAGTACCCACTACCGATGATCAATGATTTGTTTGATCGATTGCAAGGAGCTAGGGTATTTTCCAAGATCGATCTGCAATCAGTACCATCAGTTGAAGATACGAGAACAGGATATACCTAAGACGGATTTTACCACCAGGTATGGGCTGTACGAGTACACCGTTATGTCATTTGGCCTGACTAATGCACCGGCATATTTTATGAACATGATGAACAAAGTGTTTATGGACTTTTTGGATAAGTTCATCGTAGTGTTCATTGATGATATTCTGGTTTACTCGAAGAATGAAGAGGAGCATAAGGAGCATTTGCGTTTGGTACTTGGGAAGCTCAGAGAACATCAGTTATATGCCAAGTTTAGCGAATGTGAATTTTGGTTGAAGGAAGTTGGATTTCTCGGACACGTTATATCCGGAGAAGGTATAGCAGTAGATCCCACCAAGGTTGACACTGTGACAAACTGGGAAGCCCCAACAACAGTTGGAGAGATCCGGAGTTTTCTTGGACTCGCAGGATACTACCGGAGATTCATTGAAAATTTCTCGAAGATTGTGAAGCCTATGACGGAGTTGTTGAAGAAGGATACCAAGTTCAAATGGACTGAGGAATGTGAGGCTAGTTTCCAGGAGTTGAAGAAACGTTTGGTTACCTCACCAGTTTGATTTTGCCAGATCAGACCAAGGATTATGAGGTGTATTGTGACGCTTCACGTCGAGGACTTGGAGCAGTGCTTATGCAGGAAGGAAGAGTTGTTTCATATGCCTCACGACAGCTTAAGCCGCATGAGTTAAATTATGCCACGCATGATTTGGAGTTAGCAGCCGTAGTGCATGCATTGAAAACTTGGAGACACTTTCTCATAGGAAACCATTGTGAAGTGTACACGGATCACAAGAGTTTGAAGTACATTTTCACACAGAAGGAGTTGAATCTCAGGCAAAGGAGATGGTTGGAGCTCATCAAGGATTATGATATGAGATTGCATTATCACCCTGGAAAGGCAAACGTAGTAGCTGATGCGCTGAGCCGTAAAGTCATGTCAACACCTTAATGACGGGAGAATTACCAAGGGAGTTCGCCGAAAATCATCGTGAGCTATGTTTGGAGATAGTTCCGAGAGGCTATGTAGCAGCATTGGAGATTCAGTCTACCTTGATGGATAAGATCAGAGAAGCCCAGAAGACTGACAAGGAGATTGCTTCTATTAAGGAGAAAATGAACAAAGGAAAATCTAAAGGATTTCATGAGGATGAGCACGATACCTTATGATTTGAAGACCATGTTTATGTGCCCAATGACCCGGAGATCAGGAAGTTAATTCTGAAGGAGGCCCATGATTCACCATATTCAATTCACCCAGGAAATACCAAGATGTATTTGGATTTGAAGGATACTTTCTGGTGGACCGGAATGAAGAAGGATATTGCAGAGTATGTAGCAGTTTGTGCCAATACCCGAATGGAAGCGGGATAAGTTAGGCATGGATTTTATCACAGGATTGCCCAGAACTCATCCAGGCTATGACTTGATTTGGGTTGTAGTCGATCGTTTGACAAAGGTAGCTCATTTCATCCCAGTGAATACTACTTACACTAGTGCCAAGTTGGCAAAAATATACATGACCAGGATCATATGTCTGCACAGAGTTCCAAGGAGCATTGTATCAGATAGAGGAACCTAGTTTACCTCAAAGTTCTAGAATCAGTTGCATGAAACTTTGGGTACCATGCTAGAGTTCAGTACAACTTTCCATCCGCAGATAGATGGACAGACCGAGAGAGTCAATCAGATTTTGGAGGATATGCTGAGAGCTTGTGCGCTAGATTACGGATCTAGTTGGGACGAGAATTTTCCATACGCAGAGTTATCTTACAACAACAGTTATCAATCCAGTTTGAAGATGGCCCCTTTCGAAGCCTTGTACGGAAGGAGGTGCAGGACCCCATTGTTGTGGGATGAAGTTGGATACCACCAGTTGTTTGGACCGGATCTGATTAAGGAGTCTGAACAGAAGGTGAAATTGATTCACGATAGGCTCAAGGTAGCCCAGTCCACGCAGAAGAGCTACACAGATTCTAAACGCAAGGAGACAGTTTACGAAGTCGGAGACCGAGTTTATCTTCGAGCATCTCCACTTCGAGGAGTTAAGCGCTTTGGAGTTAAGGGAAAGTTAGCGCCACGTTTTGTAGGACCATACAATGTTTTGGAGCATATGGGAGAAGTAGCCTATAAGTTGGAATTGCCCGAAGGATTGTCAGGAGTTCACAATGTATTCCACATTTCCCAGTTGAAGAAGTGCCACGTAGAGATGGCTGATATACCGCTGAGAGACACAGTGCCGCTGGAAGCGATTCAGTTGGACAGTGATTTGACCTATCAGGAGAAACCAGTCAAGATTCTTGAGTATGCCAGCCGAGTCACCCGCAGCAAGGTTATCAAGTTTTGCAAAGTTCAGTGGAGCCACCACACGGAGGATGAAGCCACCTGGGAGCGAGAGGAAGATCTGCTAAAGGACCACCCTCACCTATTTTCTAGCCAACCCGAATCTCGAGGGCGAGATTCATCTTAAGGGGGGTAGGTTTGTAACATCCAAAATTTTCAATTTGGAATGTCATACATTAGATCATCATTGCATATCATATTTATTTGCATTTTGGTTGATCCTAGAAATTCTGCGCAACTCAAGGACCCTCGGAGAGAGTTGGGGATTTCGTTATTTTTCATATTTGAGTTTTCTCAAATTTTGAAAATAGGATCATTTGATTTTATCTATTTTATCTTCAATTATTTCTATTATAAAAATATGAGAGAGGGAATAAAATGAATTTCCCAAAATATAGAAATATTGAGGATTTAATAATAAATTCAAATAAGATTTTATTTTGGATTTATTTGCTATTTTATTTGAATTTAGGAAAATGCACGTTTTTGAAAATTGCATTTAGGCCCCAAATAAATGTGCATCCTGTGCGGCTTGATTTCAGAAGCTGGGGAAAATTTATTTCGGGATTTTTGGAGTCTGTTTAGTATTCCTTTTGTTTGTTTTTCTGCGCGTAATAAAAAAAAGAGCGAACTGACTACGGGCCGTGCTTGGCCCACACTCCTAGGGGGGGCTTTATATAGCGCGCCCCGGTGTGACACCCCAAAAATTTGGCCTTGTTTTAATGAATTAAATTTTTTTCCCAGGAATTAAAACTTTGGATATCTGAGCTCCTTATTGATTTTTTTAAATCATTTCCTTCCATGTTATGATGAGTTTTTCCCAAAGAGAAAACTTTTCAAATATGTTATTGGACTTGTTTAACCTCTCAAGAAAAACTTTCCTTTTATCAGTATAACTAATTAACTAATTTAATTGCTTGATCTTTATTTTCTTGAAGAATGGATTTTCAAGGTTAAATGGCCTTATTTGAACTACAACCATTTGATAAATTCACTTAAAATTCCCACAAAAATTTGGAGATGTTATGTGATGTTTTTAAATCACTTTTATGCAAAAATATATTTCATTCATGAAATATTTTGAGCCCTACACTCAATTTTTCTTCTCTGGTCCAGAGTGCATTTTGCACTACAACTCCTTTAAATAATTCTTTCTAGCCTCCACCAAAATTATGGGATGATGGTAATGGCCTAAGATTCCACATTATGCAAAAACCTAGTACTGTTCTTTGAAAATTTGAGTGAATCATCCTCTTTTTCATTCTGGTCCAGCCTTGTGATTTCTACTGCAACCCTATTTATTTTTGCTCCAATGATCTTGTGCTTTCTCCTACTTGTAGATAGCCCTACCAAACCCCTAAATCCAGGAGCATGCAACCCTTGGATTAATTTTGGTTCAAGAAATAATGTCATTTATTTCCTGTCCAGAATTGTAGTTTTGCAAAACTTGCACTAGCAAGTTTCTGCTTTTGGCAAACTAACCTCACCACCCTATTGTACATCTAAAGAGACTTCCATCTGGAGTTTTTGACCACTCCAAGACTTGCCTAAGTGCCCTTGGCATTTTGCCAAACACCTTATGGGCAGGATCTGTTTTGGCATGAATTTTTGGTTTGCACTGTGAACCTGATCCCCTGACCAAACCAGCTTGCCACTGATCTCCTTGCAAGCCCAAACCTAGACCTGTTAACCCCCAGCCTCAACCGCGACCTCTAGCATGCTCTGGCATTTCGTCGAGCACACTCAGTGCGTGCACGGGACGCGCCCAGAGCTCGCGTATTGCACGACCCATGCGCCGAGCCGACACGCTGGCCCCACGGTTTTGGCTCGCTCCGCGGCATCACGCCACGCGCTCCCCTTCTCACAGCTACGCGCCAAGCCACCCCTCACCGCGCCTGGCAGGCCAAGCGCTAGTCACCGCCGCCGCCCGACAGTCTCTGCCCATGTCGGCGCCGCCGAACCTTCCTCCGCTCGCCACCTGGCCCCTGGAACAGCGCGTCCTCATCCGCGAGTGTGTCCACTAGCGCTCGTCGCCGCCACGTCGCCCTGGCTACAGAGAGGCGGTTCGCCGGAGGGCTTATCCACGGCTGCCGCGGAACCGACCTCGACGAGCTATAAAAAGAGGACCCCGAACCCATTCAAGCACACAGGCAATCTTAGAATGCTCCCCTAGTTCTCCCGTGGCAGCCAATCGACCCGGGGAGGCCTCCTTCCTCATCTCCGGCAACTCCTGCCGCCGCCACTGCCCCGGCCAATTCGGCACCACCAGGACCTCCCACTCTCCGTTCTCTCCACCAAGAGCTTCCTCATCTTCCCGTGAACCATTCCCACTACTCGATGTTGATCAGGAATCACCATAACCCCAATCACACTCTGCTCCCGAAGCTCTCCGTCCGCCGCGAAGCTCACCGCCGACGACCCCGTCCACCCCCGAGACCGTAACACCCACCGGCGGGACCGCCTCGACCCCCTGAGCCCGTGGATGGCTTCGGTTTCTCGAACAAAGCCGCCAATCGCCGGCGGCAATCGCCGGAGTTCCGCCTCCGCTCGGGACAGAGAAAGAGGAGGGATAGACTGGTCAAACCTGACCAGTGGGCCCTCTGGACCCACTGTCAGCGACCGCGTGCCTGTCCACGTGGGATTAAGTGAAGGCGTAATTCCCCCAGTACGTTTCCCCTGCTCCGAAAGCGTATTTCCCTCTGAAACGTTTTCTTTTCTGTTTTATTTTAAATAACAGATTTTGACCAGAACTTTGACTGGCTATAACTTTTTAAATACAACTCCAAATGAAATGATTCTTTTTCCTACCTCTCTCAAACTTCACCTAGTTTATTTTAAGATTTATTTGAAAAAATTTCAGAACAACTTTTGGTGCTGTTTTTATTTTGTGTGTTAATTCTTTTATATTGCTAAAATAGGATTTTGAAGAGAGGAGAATAGTTTCAAGTTTTGGAGTGCACCCTGCCTTTCCACACATTGAAGGCAAGCATTCTGAACCCCGGCATAATATTTTTGTGTGTCCGATGACACGTTCATAACATCACCTCACTTTGGAGAAACTTGTTATTTCATGTGATATGATCATATGCATGGGTGCATGTTATTGATTTCCATGCTGTTGGAAATGGACACACTTGTGATGATAATCACCCTCATGTGCCTTGCATGCATACCGGCAGGAACCTGGGAAAAAACCTCTGCCTTGGGTAGGCATGAGTTTGTCGCCGGTCTCCGTCGGGACGGTTATGTCTGGTATGGCATGGCAAGGTGATATGAGCGGTGACTCTGTTGGATGAAATATATTCGTTATACTAATCATGCAGGGAATACTTAAACCTCCTGAGTCTACCGTAGATCGAGTCTTGTGCCAGTAACCCCCATACTTGTTTCGTACTACCACTCGTCTCTACAGCAAGTAGAGTACGGTTCAGTAAGTTGTCAACCTCTTTCTAGCACACACCGTACAGAGAGGCCATGGTGGAAGATACCAGTTGTAGCTGGTAGGCAGGCCACCTGGTCCGGGGGCATGGGTGTTTCCGGTTGGGACTGACAGGGGAGGCCACCCCTTAGAGCGCGCGATATAAATTTGATCCCATGCTACGCGAGGTTGTAGCCTCCCCACTTAGAGTTTGCTTAACAGGTGTCGTGGGTGATCCCAGACACGTGTGAGTTAAGCTGGTGTGCGCAAGTTAGGTGTGTTTTCAACAAAAAGACCGTAGACGGAATTAGTCCCGATGGACTAAAGAAATCCGTTACTCGTGGGTAAAGAGTACACCCTCTGCAGAGAATAAACCTATTCGAATAGCCGTGTCCATTGTTAAGGATTACAGTCTGGGATGGGTCAAGTGTCGGTCTTAGTGTCGGTCTTCGGAGGTGAAACTGTTAACCAGGAATGGAATTACTACTTGTGACTTGTGATAACTATGATTATTATTGTTGTTGACTAACCCATGATATTATTGTTATTATCGAGTATCTCTGGGATGGTTCTACTTCCGGGATATTCACTATGATTGTTTATTTTAAAGCCCTTTATGTGGTGTCGCTCAGACGCCCGACTGTGGCATTTCTTTTAAAGCCCTTTATGTGGTGTCGCTCAGACGCCCAACTGTGGCATTTCTTTTAAAGCCCTTTATGTGGTGTCGCTCAGACGCCCGGCTGTGGCATTTCTTTTAAAGCCCTTTATGTGGTGTCGCTCAGACGCCCGACTGTGGCATTTCTTTTAAAGCCCTTTATGTGGTGTCGCTAAGACGCCCGACTGTGGCATTGCTTGTTATTTGTTTCATAAATTTTAATACTACTATGTTATTGCATTTTTATAAATAACTTGCTTGCACGCATCAGAGTTTCATTTATCTTTTGTGACTGACGTCATGAGCATAAAATATTTTTAGCACATCATTGTTATATTATACCTGTGTTCATAATGTTTGCGAGTACATTCAAAGTACTCACTGGCTTGTCCCTGGCTATTGTCTTGGCCAGATTTTCTTGCACGAAGAGGAGCGACGCGATGACAGCCCCGACACCTAAGTAATGGAGATAGCAGCCTCGCGAAGATAGGAGTTAACCTGGTCAGCTGTTCCCGTGGGAAATGGAGTCCCATAGACACTGATATTTCACAACCCGCTTCCGCCATCAACCTCTAGAAACCATTTGTTGTACTCACAGGCCAGAACGGCCTTGTACTACATATTTTGTTTTTCTGCTTGGAATTTCTGTATCAAGTTGGAGCCTCATCAGCTAACAGTAATCCTGGGGCTGATGAGCACGACGGTCTTTTCTGGAAATTTATTATGTCCGGAGAACCGGTCGTAACAGACTTGGTATCAGAGCCAGGCTGACCATTGGCTAATCCTATCTTAGCCAGGTCGAAAAATTTAGGCAAACCAACCCACCAAACCATAACCAAACCCCAGCCAAGCTTCTCGTGCAAGATAGCCACACAGTGACCCAACACCTTTTGGCAGTCGGTGCCCAACCTATCAACCTAACCTGTCGCTCATGCGCCAGTGACCGGCCCCTAAATAGTCTTTTCTCGCAAGCGTGCGAAGGAGGACTCCGTCCCCTTTTTCCTATAAAAGGGCACGCTAGTCTCAACCCAGCACAGCACAGCCGCTACCCCAAACCGAGCCACAATGCCTGGCCCCATAGTGCACAACAAGACCACAACAACCAACCTTGGAAGTTTTGTGACCATCCTCGCAAACCTCACCCGTCGTGCCTATGCGTTAGAGGAGCCACCAGAATATGTTGTGTATCAAGGACCCATGAGCGGTGAAGACCGTCAATTCTGGGCCACTGTGCACATTTACGGTAGGGGTCTAGCACCCGAACGCCCCTACAGGTTCACCGGAAGAACAACTTCCTTTGAGCCACAAGCCATACAACTAGCTGCTCGAGAGGCTATAGTTCATCTCAGGCACTTGTCGCCCAGAGTTAACTGTCGCTCGTTCCACTACTACCCCAGACATGAAGGGTATGGTAGACCACCCCAAGTTGCCAATGGAGATCATGAGACAGATCCTGCATTGTTGCACCTGGTGCGCTATGTAAGTGCACTAGAGGAACTGTGCGATCAAATCACTATTGATTTAATTGCAGCTCGTGGAGAGCTGGTTCGTCGAGCCCCGGCGAGAGAAGAAAACGAGCCCAACGCCGACAACCCAGTTGTGCTGTTTGGACAACCGATCGAGACTCCGAGATCAGCTCCAGCCATCAGCCGAGATGCTTTGATGACCCCAGAAGTGCTTCGTCGCCTTTTGGGAGCACACTCCAACGGGGTTGTGGCCAACAATCCCCGCGATGGTCATCATCACTACCCCGACCCTGCAGTTCCTCCGCCATCTCCGACTAATCCCGGCAGTGAGACACGTGGAGAAGCCTCGACATCCACCAGGCACGCCCGTTTAGACATAAACGAGGTAGACTAAGCCGTACGAGTAGTACCGAGTCTCAGTGTATCCTCACTTTGTAATCGTGCGACCGTGTATATTAACGCAGCCTGTCGTTGTGCCTCTGTTTTAATAGTGGCCTTGCATTTTTGGTCAGTGCATAGTTGCATATTTTTCCAGGCACAACTACCAAAACCAACCCGACGACAACCACGGTAACACGTCTCTTTATGAGATATGTGTATCTCTGACACTGACCTGACCTTTGGAGCTAAGCTGGCAAATATTTTTTTTACCTTTCACCACGGTAAAATGATCCGGCTCCATTGCTATATAAAGGCCACCTTGTGACCTTACCCAGCAACCCTCACTTTGTGCACCACACTCACAACTTTTTCCTGTCATGCCGAGCCCCAGCATTCATCTGAGAACCCCAGATGCAACCCCAGGTAGCTTTGTCAAAATATTGTGGGATTTTACCCGCAGTACCATGGGTTCTACCCAGCCACCTCAGTACGAGCTGTTCAAATCAAGGATCACCCCATCCACCTCGGAATATTGGGAAGCAGTACACATTCCTCCTGTAGACCCCAACCAAGATCCAACGGAAGTTTCCTTCATGGGGAAATCTATGCCAACCCCACACTTGGCCATAGAAGCTGCTGCGAAAGAAGCGATTGCTCGCCTTCGATCCGCAGTACCCTATGCCCGCGAACGAGGATATTATTACTTCCCGAGCCGTGCAGCACCCGGAGAAGTAACATCTTTTCCCGGTGGACGCATTGAGAGAGACCCAGTGCTAGCCAACCTTATCCAGTACATCATTGCTCAAGAGCATTTGAACCAGCGAGTGATGGATTATCTCCAGGGCCTCGCAGATTTAAGTCCTCAGATTGCCATCGGCAGATCACTGAAACCCGACCCGGAGAGACGCATACATCGACTGGTCAATCCACTTCCCCCGATAGAAGAGGAGTGTATCCCAGTACCAGAGACATTTTATCAGGACCCCGTCCAGTTACCGTTTCCATTTTAGAACATCGCTGCGGTGTTGCAACATTTATTTATGTGTGTGACTTATGCGTGATACCCTGAGTTTGTACGACGAGTCAATTATTTGGCTTCTACTAATGGGTGTAGTTTTTGTTGTGGTTTATGCTCCTTTAAATTAACTGTTTTTCCCTCGCAAAATCCTGGAGTGAGATTTCTTTTCCCTGAGTTGCTACACCTGCCCCTTCTCACGACGTGGATTATTTAATTTCACACAGCACCACGCAGCAGACTCACAACCATAATCATTCGGACACATACACTGTTTGCAAAACCTTGCAACGGTGTTACATCCAGCTAATCACCCCCTAACAATAGTTAGCACCCGACACACTCCATCTACTCCTCATGATCACCACCACCGCGGAGAGCCAACACCCGAGCCACAACGTCACAACACTCGTCGAGGATCATCGCGCACAGGAGCACAGAGAGCCCCAGCAATGTCGCCAGCCCTCCGCATATCAGGATCACAAACCAGTCCGGCATCGCCTCCGCCATTAGAGCCTCACCCGAGCTTCTGTAAGCAGTAATGGAGAAAGAAGGAGGAGGAGAAGTGAGGCCAGGTGTGAGGAAGAAGAGAGAGGCACCCCGGCCGTTTTTATAGCTCGAGCTCGGTGTACGGTGGGCGAAGTCCACCAACGCCGCTCGTCGCCGATCGCCGGTGTTCGGAGTCGAATCCGCGAGCAGTGCCGACAGCGCGCTGGCCTGCGAGGTGAGTGCACGCTGCACCGGCATCTAGCACGCCACGCACTACCACGGTACGGCCTAGATGCCCTACGCGCTAGGCATCGCCGGTGGAGAAAGCGCGAGAAAGCGCGCGGGAGAGAGGAAGAAGACAGAACCAGAGGGAGAAGAGGAGACTGACAGTGGACCCGGGTCCACCTGTCGGCCAGAGAGAGCACTGTGCTCTCGGGTACGACCAGCGTATATCTAAATTTAGGAGTTATTCTAAATTTATATCCAGCATAGAATCTCACGATTTTGTCCCGAACCGTAGAATCTTCCACGCAGCACCAGTTTTCACACTGTGGTTTTTCAGCACTTATTGCCCTCTCACTGTAACCACATTTTTTGCGTATAGTCTTTCTTAACACAGCTTTTAACAAATCTCGAGGACGAGATTTTTCTTAAGGGGGGTAGTATTGTGACACCCCAAAAATTTGGCCTTGTTTTAATGAATTATTTTTTTTTTCCAGGAATTAAAACTTTGGATATCTGAGCTCCTTATTGATTTTTTTTAAATCATTTCCTTCCATGTTATGATGAGTTTTTCCCAAAGAGAAAACTTTTCAAATATGTTATTGGACTTGTTTAACCTCTCAAGAAAAACTTTCCTTTTATCAGTATAACTAATTAACTAATTTAATTGCTTGATCTTTATTTTCTTGAAGAATGGATTTTCAAGGTTAAATGGCCTTATTTGAACTACAACCATTTGATAAATTCACTTAAAATTCCCACAAAAATTTGGAGATGTCATGTGATGTTTTTAAATCACTTTTATGCAAAAATATATTTCATTCATGAAATATTTTGAGCCCTACACTCAATTTTTCTTCTCTGGTCCAGAGTGCATTTTGCACTACAACTCCTTTAAATAATTCTTTCTAGCCTCCACCAAAATTATGGGATGATGGTAATGGCCTAAGATTCCACATTATGCAAAAACCTAGTGCTGTTCTTTGAAAATTTGAGTGAATCATCCTCTTTTTCATTCTGGTCCAGCCTTGTGATTTCTACTGCAACCCTATTTATTTTTGCTCCAATGATCTTGTGCTTTCTCCTACTTGTAGATAGCCCTACCAAACCCCTAAATCCAGGAGCATGCAACCCTTGGATTAATTTTGGTTCATGAAATAATGTCATTTATTTCCTGTCCAGAATTGTAGTTTTGCAAAACTTGCACTAGCAAGTTTCTGCTTTTGGCAAACTAACCTCACCACCCTCTTGTACATCTAAAGAGACTTCCATCTGGAGTTTTTGACCACTCCAAGACTTGCCTAAGTGCCCTTGGCATTTTGCCAAACACCTTATGGGCAGGATCTGTTTTGGCATGAATTTTTGGTTTGCACTATGAACCTGATCCCCTGACCAAACCAGCTTGTCCACTGATCTCCTTGCAAGCCCAAACCTAGACCTGTTAACCCCCAGCCTCAACCGCGACCTCTAGCATGCTCTGGCATTTCGTCGAGCACACTCAGTGCGTCCACGGGACGCGCCCAGAGCGCGCGTATTGCACGACCCGTGCGCCGAGCCGACACGCTGGCCCCACGGTTTTGGCTCGCTCCGCGGCATCACGCCACGCACTCCCCTTCTCACAGCTACGCGCCAAGCCGCCCCTCGCCGCGCCCGGCAGGCCAACCGCTAGCCGCCGCCGCCGCCCGACAGCCTCTGCCCATGTCGGCGCCGCCGAACCTTCCTCCGCTCGCCACCTGGCCCCTGGAACAGCGCGTGCTCATCCGCGAGTGTGTCCACTAGCGCTCGTCGTCGCCACGTCGCCCTGGCTACAGAGAGGCGGTTCGCCGGAGGGCTTATCCACGGCCGCCGCGGAACCGACCTCGACGAGCTATAAAAAGAGGACCCCGAACCCATTCAAGCACACAGGCAATCTTAGAATGCTCCCCTAGTTCTCCCGTGGCAGCCAATCGACCCGGGGAGGCCTCCTTCCTCATCTCCGGCAACTCCTGCCGCCGCCACTGCCCCGGCCAATTCGGCACCACCAGGACCTCCCACTCTCCATTCTCTCCACCAAGAGCTTCCTCATCTTCCCGTGAACCATTCCCACTACTCGATGTTGATCAGGAATCACCATAACCCCAATCACACTCTGCTCCCGAAGCTCTCCGTCCGCCGCGAAGCTCACCGCCGACGACCCCGTCCACCCCCGAGACCGTAACACCCACCGGCGGGACCGCCTCGACCCCCTGAGCCCGTGGATGGCTTCGGTTTCTCGAACAAAGCCGCCAATCGCCGGCGGCAATCGCCGGAGTTCCGCCTCCGCTCGGGACAGAGAAAGAGGAGGGATAGACTGGTCAAACCTGACCAGTGGGCCCTCTAGACCCACTGTCAGCGACCGCGTGCCTGTCCACGTGGGATTAAGTGAAGGCGTAATTCCCCCAGTACGTTTCCCCCGCTCCGAAAGCGTATTTCCCTCTGAAACGTTTTCTTTTCTATTTTATTTTAAATAACAGATTTTGACCAGAACTTTGACTGGCTATAACTTTTTAAATACAACTCCAAATGAAATGATTCTTTTTCCTACCTCTCTCAAACTTCACCTAGTTTATTTTAAGATTTATTTGAAAAAATTTCAGAACAACTTTTGGTGCTGTTTTTATTTTGTGTGTTAATTCTTTTATATTGCTAAAATAGGATTTTGAAGAGAGGAGAATAGTTTCAAGTTTTGGAGTGCACCCTGCCTTTCCACACATTGAAGGCAAGCATTCTGAACCCCGGCATAATATTTTTGTGTGTCCGATGACACGTTCATAACATCACCTCACTTTGGAGAAACTTGTTATTTCATGTGATATGATCATATGCATGGGTGCATGTTATTGATTTCCATGCTGTTGGAAATGGACACACTTGTGATGATAATCACCCTCATGTGCCTTGCATGCATACCGGCAGGAACCCGGGAAAAAACCTCTGCCTTGGGTAGGCATGAGTTTGTCGCCGGTCTCCGTCGGGACGGTTATGTCTGGTATGGCATGGCAAGGTGATATGAGCGGTGACTCTGTTGGATGAAATATATTCGTTATACTAATCATGCAGGGAATACTTAAACCTCCTGAGTCGACCGTAGATCGAGTCTTGTGCCAGTAACCCCCATACTTGTTTCGTACTACCACTCATCTCTACAGCAAGTAGAGTACGGTTCAGTAAGTTGTCAACCTCTTTCTAGCACACACCGTACAGAGAGGCCATGGTGGAAGATACCTGTTGTAGCTGGTAGGCAGGCCACCTGGTCCGGGGGCATGGGTGTTTCCGGTTGGGACCGAGAGGGGAGGCCACCCCTTAGAGCGCGCGATATAAATTTGATCCCATGCTACGCGAGGTTGTAGCCTCCCCACTTAGAGTTTGCTTAACAGGTGTCGTGGGTGATTCCAGACACGTGTGAGTTAAGCTGGTGTGTGCAAGTTAGGTGTGTTTTCAACAAAAAGACCGTAGACGGAATTAGTCCCGATGGACTAAAGAAATCCGTTACTCGTGGGTAAAGAGTACACCCTCTGCAGAGAATAAACCTATTCGAATAGCCGTGTCCATGGTTAAGGATTACAGTCTGGGATGGGTCAAGTGTCGGTCTTAGTGTCGGTCTTCGGAGGTGAAACTGTTAACCAGGAATGGAATTACTACTTGTGACTTGTGATAACTATGATTCTTATTGTTGTTGACTAACCCGTGATATTATTGTTATTATCGAGTATCTCTGGGATGGTTCTACTTCCGGGATATTCACTATGATTGTTTATTTTAAAGCCCTTTATGTGGTGTCGCTCAGACGCCCGACTGTGGCATTTCTTTTAAAGCCCTTTATGTGGTGTCGCTCAGACGCCCGACTGTGGCATTTCTTTTAAAGCCCTTTATGTGGTGTCGCTCAGACGCCCGACTGTGGCATTTCTTTTAAAGCCCTTTATGTGGTGTCGCTAAGACGCCCGACTGTGGCATTGCTTGTTATTTGTTTCATAAATTTTAATACTACCATGTTATTGCATTTTTATAAATAACTTGCTTGCACGCATCAGAGTTTCATTTATCTTTTGTGACTGACGTCATGAGCATAAAATATTTTTAGCACATCATTGTTATATTATACCTGTGTTCGTAATGTTTGCGAGTACATTCAAAGTACTCACTGGCTTGTCCCTGGCTATTGTCTTGGCCAGATTTTCTTGCACGAAGAGGAGCGACGCTATGACAGCCCCGGCACCTAAGTAATGGAGATAGCAGCCTCGCAAAGATAGGAGTTAACCTGGTCAGCTGTTCCCGTGGGAAATGGAGTCCCATAGACAATGATATTTCACAACCCGCTTCCGCCATCAACCACTAGAAACCATTTGTTGTACTCACAGACCAGAATGGCCTTGTACTACATATTTTGTTTTTCTGCTTGGAATTTCTGTATCAAGTTGGAGCCTCATCAGCTAACAGTAATCCTGGGGCTGATGAGCACGACGGTCTTTTCTGGAAATTTATTATGTCCGGAGAACCGGTCGTGACACCCGGGCCCCGAATCAGCCCAAGCCACCACCACCCTAACCCTAAGTCACGCCCGATCCCAGCCACCGCCGCCGCCGGAGCCCCCCCGCCGCCGACGAGGTCGATCCCGCCGCTGCTGCCGCCATTTTTTTTCTTTTAGAAAAACCGTTCGGTTTTTTCGTCGGTTTTTCGTCGGTTTTTTTAGATCCGTTTCTTTATATAGATCGGGTTTTTCCGGTTTAGTTTATTAGCGAGCGTTCGCTCGTTCGTTAGTTTTAATGAACGCGTTCATCGTTTAGATCCAGATAACGAACGTTCGTTCGTTAATCTGTTCGTCGTTTTTCTTTTTCTCAGATTTATTCTGCGATTTTTCTGATCGCGATTTCTGATCCGATTTTTGTTTTAGTATAACTTTTCGCTCGTTTATCGGAATCAGGCGATTCAAGCGCCTGGAGTTTCGTCTCGAAACCCTCTTTCCGTTTAACGAACTCAAATAAGTTTTTTCCTGTGTAAAATTTGACCTAGATCCAGAGTAGTAAACGAAGCTTGTTTCTTTTGTCGTTTGTCTTTCGTTGCTTCGTTCGATTTGGTTCTTTTTGCCAACCGGAGTTCTTAAGTTGAACTTTCTGGTTAGATCTCTTATTTGAGTTTTACCTGTGCATTAGTTGAGTACTTATTGTATGCTTGTTTGTTTGCAATAGAGTACCCGGAGTGCGCCGCTTGCTACTTCGAATCGCTAGGTTTTGTGGATCATCAGCAAGGCAAGTAACACTTTGATCATACCTCGTACTACCCAGTTTTATTGCATTAGATCAATCCTCACACATTGCATGATTAGGATCTAATTAAATTGTGGGTTTTGGGAAGTAGATGAGGTAGTACCTATTACCTCTGTTATTAACAAACCCTTGGGAGTTACTTCTACGTTTTCTTATATTGCCATGCTATGCTAGTAGACGTGGATTGGGTGAGTGTATCCATGACAGATGTGAGATTGTTAAATTAATGGTTTATCTAAGGTGGCAAGTTAAACACACATCTGGGTGGATTGAGGCACCTGGGTATTCCAGCGATTGCCTGTTTTTCTTTTCGACCGCCACCCAGGCTCAAAGGGATCATGAGATTATTCATACTTGAAACTTCTGTGTGCAGCCACAAGATACTATGGGCTCTAGCATAGTTGATTAAGTTGTGCGAACTCTTATAGTGGTAGACTAGCAGATGTAGGGGAAAGTAGGTGTAACGGTCTACCCGATCGTAAGGTGCTAGCGCTTCTGAAAGACTATGTCTCGGTCATCCGTTTCTCAAACACCATGAAGTGCGAGAATCCCAACAGAGGAGATCGAGTCTTGTGGTGAAAAGTGTGCAAACCTCTGCAGAGTGTATAAACTAATCATGGTTAGTCGTGTCCCCGGTTATGGACATCTTGAGTATCTAGTACTTGGATTATCATGTGAATCTCATCATGTTACTCTAATTAATTTGTTGGGTTTTTAATGATGATGTTTAATTGGGATTGAGAGGGTGTCTACACTCTCAATGTTTAACAACCACCATGATAGTTAAATAAAATTTATTCCTTTGTAGTAGGAAAAAATTGGTTTTACGCAAAACTATAACCATAGAGCTTTCCACCAGCCAAATATGCATGTAGTATAGCCTTATTCTTTCATTGCTCTCTATGTGTTACATTGCCAGCATATTCCATGTGCTGACCCGTTTCGGGCTGCAACGTTCATGTTGCAGACTTTCCAGATGATGAGTAAGGTGCTTTTAGGTCGTGGTTCTATACTCAGTGATGCCGTTGGAGTTGATGGACTCACTTATCTTCCAAGCCTTCCGCTGTTATCGTTATTAGATGGCCTTATGCCATATTTATTGTAATAAGTTCTCTTTTGAGACACTCGATGTAATAAGTGTGTGATTGCTACTCTATTATAAATCCTTCAAGTACTGTGTGGTGTCAGCATTACTGATCCAGGGATGACACCGGAGCATAGAGATTGGACCGTTTGAGGTCTGCTCGCTACAATGGCTCACACTCATGTATTGCGTGAAAGTTGAAAAAAGTTTGAGATTACTAAAGTTTGAAACTATTGCTTGGCTTGTCATTGGGTTTGTGCATGATGAGAGAATTTTTGTGTGACGAAAATGAAGCATAGCCAAACTATATGATTTTGTAGGGATAAGCTTTCTTTGGCCATGTTATTTTGAGAAGACATAATTGCTTAGTTAGTATGCTTGAATTATTATTATTATTATGTCAATATTAAACTTTTGTCTTGAATCTTTCGGATCTGAACACTCATGCCACAATAAAGAAAATTACATTGAAAATTATGTTAGGTAGCATTCCACATCAAAAATTCCGTTTTTATCATTTACCTACTCGAGGATGAGCAGGAATTAATTTTGGGGATGCTTGATACGTCTCCAACGTATCTATGATTTTTGATTGTTCCATGCTAATATATTATCTGTTTTGGATGTTTAATGGGCTTTACTATGCACTTTTATATTATTTTTGGGACTAACCTATTAACAGAAAGCCTAGTGCAAATTGTTGTTTTTTGCCAATTTCAGTGTTTCGCAGAAAAGGAATATCAAACGGAATCCAAACGGAATGAAACCTTCGCGATGATCTTTTTTGGAACAAACGTGATCCAGGAGACTTGGAGTGGACGTCAAGGAAGCAGCGAGGGAACCACGAGGCAGGAGGGCGCGCCCCCACCCTCGTGGGCCCCTCGTAGCTCCACCGACCTACTTCTTTCACCTATATATACTCGCATACCCTGAAACCTTCGGGGAGAGCCACGAAACACCTTTTCCGCCGCCGCAACCTTCTGTACCTGTGAGATCCCATCTTGGGGCCTTTTTCGGTGCTCCGTCGGAGGGGGATTCTATCACAGAGGGCTTCTACATCAACACCATAGCCTCTCCGATGATGTTTGTGTAGTTTACCACAGACCTTCGGGTCCATAGTTAGTAGCTAGATGTATTCTTCTCTCTCTTTGGATCTCAATACAAAGTTCTCCTCGATCTTCTTGGAGATCTATTTCATGTAACTCTTTTTGCGGTGTGTTTGTCGAGATCCGATGAATTGTGGGTTTATGAACTAGATTATCTATGAATATTATTTGATTCTTCTCTGAATTCTTATATGCATGATTTGATATCTTTGCAAGTCTCTTCGAATTATCGGTTTAGTTTTGCCTACTAGATTGATATTTCTTGCAATGGCAGAAGTGCTTAGCTTTGGTTTCAATCTTGCGGTGTCCTTTCCTAGTGACAGCAGGGGCAGCAAGGCATGTATTGTATTTTTGCCATCGAGGATAAAAAATGGGGTTTATATCATATTGCTTGAGTTTATCCCTCTACATCATGTCATCTTGCCTAATGTGTTACTCCATTCTTATGAAACTTAATACTCTAGATGCATGCTGGATAGCGGTCAATGTGTGGAGTCATAGTAGTAGATGCAGAATCGTTTCGGTTTACTTGTCACGGACGTGATGCCTATATTCATGATCATTGCCTTAGATATCATCATAACTATGCGCTTTTCTATCAATTGCTCGACAGTAATTCGTTCACCCACCATAATACATGCTATCTTGAGAGAAGTCACTAGTGAAACCTATGGCCCTCGGGTCTACTTTACATCATATAAGTTTCCAGACTACAATTCAAGTTTACTATTTATTTTGCAATCTTTATTTTCCAATATATATCACAAAAATACCAAAAATATTTATCTTATTATCTTTATCAGATCTCACTTTTGCAAGTGGCCGTGAAGGGATTGACAACCCCTTTATCGCGTTGGTTGCAAGGTTCTTACTTGTTTGTGCAGGTACTAGGCGATTTGCGTGTAGTCTCCTACTGGATTGATACCTTGGTTTCCAAAATCTGAGGGAAATACTTACGCTACTTTGTTGCATCACCCTTTCCTCTTCAAGAGGAAACCAACGCATGCTCAAGAGGTAGCAGGTGCGCCCCCAACCTTGTGGGCCCCTCGGTGGCCTCCTGACCTAGATCATCCTCCTATATATACTATTATACCCCCAAAAACTTCCAGGGGAGCCACAAAACCACTTTTCCACCACCGCAACATTCTGTACCCATGAGATCCCATCTTGGGGCCTTTTTCGGCATCCTGCCGGAGGGGGATTCGATCAAGGAGGGCTTCTACATCAACACCATTGCCTCTCCGATGAAGCGTGAGTAGTTTACCACAGACCTACGGGTCCATAGCTAGTAGCTAGATGGTTTTTTCTCTCTCTTTGATTCTCAATACAAATTTTTCCTCGATGTTCTTGAAGATCTATTCGATGTAATACTCTTTTGCGGTGTGTTTGCCGAGATCCGATGAATTGTGGATTTAGCATCAGCTTATTTATGAATATTATTTGGATCTCCTCTAAATTCTTATATGCATGATTTGATATCTTTGCAAGTCTCTTCGAACTATCGATTTGGTTTGGCCAACTAGATTGGTTTTTCTTGCAATGGGAGAAGTGCTTAGCTTTGGGTTCAATCTTGCGGTGCTCGATCCTAGTGACAGAAGGGGAACCGACATGTATTGTATTGTTGCCATCAAGGATAACAAGATGGGTTTTCCATCATATTGCTTGAGTTAATTCCTCTACATCATGTCGTCTTGCTTAAGGCGTGACTCCATTCTTTATGAACTTAATACTCTAGATGCATGCTGGATAGCGGTCGATGTGTGGAGTAATAGTAGTAGATGCAAAATCATTTCGGTCTACTTGACACAGACGTGATGCCTATATTCATGATCATTGCCTTAGATATCGTCATAACTTTGCGCTTTTCTATCAATTGCTCGGCAGTAATTTGTTCACCCACCGTAATATTTTCTATCTTGAGAGAAGCCTCTAGTGAAACCTATGGCCCCCGGGTCTATTCTCCATCATATAAGTTTCTGATCTACAATTTTAGTTTCTTATTTACTTTCTTTTGCAATCTTTTACTTTCCGTTCCATAAACCAAAAATACCAAAAATATTACTTTACCGTTTATCCATCTCTATCAGATCTCACTTTGCGAATAGCCGTGAAGGGATTGACAACCCCTTTGTCGTGTTGGTTGCAAGTTGGTGTGAAGGTATTCGGTGGCTTGTTGCGTTATCTCCTACTGGATTGATACCTTGGTTCTCAAAACTGAGGGAAATACTTATGCTACTTTGCTGCATCACCCTTTCCTGTTCAACGGAAAAACCAACATAAGCTCAAGAGGTAGCAAGAAGGATTTCTATGGCCATTTGTTGGGGAGATCTACGCCAAGCTGAGACATACCAAGTACCCATCATAAACTCTCATCCCTCGCATTACATTATTCCCCATTCACCTCTCGTTTTCCCCTCCCCCACTTCTAAAACGATTTTCAAAAAAATTGCCTTTTCTTCGCCCCTCTTTCGTTCGATATCATGTTGCTTTTGTTTCCATGTGCCTTCTATTTGCTTGCATCTTTGCTTGCTAAAAATCTATTGATATGGATCCACTCAAAGTTTTCTACCTGGATCATCTTTGATCCGTATGTGCTTGTGTTGAAACCCCAACTAGTTTACTAGAGGGAAGATCTTTAGATGAGCATGCTCATTTTGTGCGTCATCGTTTGTCTGAAAAAGGGAAGCTCTTATGGAATCAAATAAATTGTTTACTATGCTATGCTTGGAATCTTTGTGAAATTTATGATTTTACTTGTTGCTCTAAGAACCCTAAAAAACACCTTCCCTACCTATGTGAGTTTAATGATAATGAAATCTTACCTTCTTATGGAAAGGGTGTTTATAGTTACTATGATATCGAACAAATTGAAGAATTTGTTGCTTTTAAGGGTGCTTATGAAGTTGCTTCTTTGATTGAAAAGTATGATATTACTCTCTACAAATCTGAAAATTTAGACATACTTAAATATTGCTATGAAAACTATGCTCATAATGCCTATGTCAAAGCATTTATTGAGAGAATGACCGTTGCTTTAGAAGAAAATAATGATATGCATGAATCTATAGATAGTTATGATTCTGATGATTTGTTTGAATATCCCTTGATGAACATGATGCTTGCTACTCTTGTGGCCATGGTGCCAATATTTATGGAGATGAATTTGCTATAGTTCCTTATGTTAAACACGAGATTATTGCTATTGCACCCATACTTGATAGTTCCTTGAATCAAAAGCATGATTGCAATGATTTTACTATAAATTCTATTAATGTCAATTGTGTTAATGATATGCAAAACCCCAAGCTTGTGGATGCTAGTTTTGCTATGTCTACTACTTATTGCAATGATCATGATTGGGGTGATAATGCTTTTTATGATCTTGAAATTTTATTTAAACCTGGTGATGAATTTGATATTGATAATAATATTTGCGATAATATTGAAAGTGGGTTTGGAAGAGTGTCAACTTTATAAAGTAATGATCCCACATATTTGGATAATGTTCAATCTTATGAATTTTTTGATAAAAGTGGGTTTGGAGAGGTCATGACTTTAGCTAATGTTAATCCCACTATTTTGGAAGAGTGTCAACTTCGCATGCATGTGGATCATCTAGAGAATATGTTATGTGATAGCTATATTGTTGAATTTTAATATGATCCCACATGTAATTATTATTAGAGAGAAAAATATAGTTGTAAAAAGTTTCATGTTATTAAATTACCTGTCATTATGTTGAGATTGCTATTGTCCCTTTCTCCTTCCTTGCATATGGTAGTTTTTGCTTGTCTTGGTAATTTGGTTGCTTATAAAATCCCTATGCATGCATAGGAAGCATGTTAGACTTAAACTTGTTTGTTACATATTTTATGATGCTCTCTTTGTGTTCCAATTGCTATCTTTCATGTGAGCATCATTAAAATTATCAATGCCTAGCTAAGGGCGTTAAACAATAGCGCTTGTTGGGAGGCAACCCAATTTTATTTTTGTTATTGCTTTTTAGGTTCTGTTTTGCAATAAATAATTCATCTAGCCTCTGTTTAGATGTGGTTTTATGTTTTAATTAGTGTTTGTGCCAAGTAAGACCTTTCAGATAGCTTACGGTGATAGTTAATTTGATCCTGCTGAAAAATAGAAACTTTTGCGCGCAGGAGACTAGTTTTCATTTTTAACAGGAGCATGATAAAATTCTGATTCTTTTTGTACATGATTAATAAACAAATTTTCTAGGGCTTCCTAATTTCTCAGGCTTTTTGGAGTTACATAAGCATTCTAAATATCTAGATTGCTACATGTTGTTCTGTTTTTCACGTGTTGTTTGCTTATTTTGATGCATCTATGGCTAGTATCGGGGCGTATGAACCATTGAAGAGTTGGAATACAGTAGATATTACACCAATATAAATAAAGAATGAGTTCACAACAGTACCAAAAGTGGTGATTTATTTTCTTATAATAACAGAGCTTACGAGATTTTCTGTTAGAGTTTTGTGTTGTGAAGTTTTCAAGTTTTGGGTAAGGATTTGATGGACTATGGAATAAGGAGTGACAAGAGCCTAAGCTTGGGGATGCCCAAGGCACCCCAAGATAACATTCAAGGATGTCAAAAAGGCTAAGCTTGGGGATGCCCCGGGAAGGCATCCCTATTGGGGAATGCAGTAATTTCAAAACCTGGATGTTCATATTGGCTCCCACATATTCTACAAAGATCTTCATCGGTCAAACCGCATAACGATATATGTTGTTCCCTTTGTCATTAGTATGTTACTTGCCCGAGATTCGATCGTCGGTATCTCAATACCTAGTTCAATCTCGTTACCAGCAAGTCTCTTTACTCGTTCCGTAATGCATAATCTCGCAACTAACTCATTAGTCACATTGCTTGCAAGGCTTATAGTGATGTGCATTACCGAGAGGGCCCAGAGATACCTCTCCGACAATCGGAGTGACAAATCCTAATCTCGATCTATGCCAACTCAACAAACACCATCGGAGACACTTGTAGAGCACCTTTATAATCACCCAGTTATGTTGTGACGTTTGGTAGCACACAAAGTGTTCCTCCGGTATTCGGGAGTTGCACGATCTCATAGTCATAGGAACATGTATAAGTTATGGAGGAAGCAATATCAACAAACTAAACGATCGTCGTGCTAAGCTAACGGATGGTTCAAGTCAATCACATCATTCTCTAACGATGTGATACCATTAATCAAATGACAACTCATGTCTATGGCCAGGAAACATAACCATCATTGATTCAACGAGCTAGTCAAGTAGAGGCATACTAGTGGCACTCTGTTTGTCTATGTATTCACACATGTACTAAGTTTCCGGTTAATACAATTCTAGCATGAATAATAAAGATTTATCATGATATAAGGAATTATAATTAACAACTTTATTATTGCCTCTAGGGCATATTTCCTTCAGTCTCCCACTTGCACTAGAGTCAATAATCTAGATTACATTGTAATGATTCTAACACCCATGGAGTCTTGGTGCTGATCATGTTTTTCTCGTGAGAGAGGCTTAGTCAATGGGTCTGCAACATTCAGATCCGTATGTATCTTGCAAATCTCTATGTCTCCCTCCTTGACTTGATCGCGGATGGAATTGAAGCATCTCTTGATGTGCTTGGTTCTCTTGTGAAATTTGGATTCCTTTGCCAAGGCAATTGCACCAGTATTGTCACAAAAGATTTTCATTGGACTCGATGCACTAGGTATGACACCTAGATCGGATATGAACTCCTTCATCCAGACTCCTTCATTTGCTGCTTCTGAAGCAGCTATGTACTCCGCTTCACAGGTACATCCCGCCACGCCACTCTGCTTAGAACTGCACCAACTGACAGCTCCACCATTTAATAAAAACATGTATCTGGTTTGTGACTTAGAGTCATCCGGATCAGTGTCAAAGCTTGCATCGACGTAACCATTTACGACGAGCTCTTTGTCACCTCCATATATGAGAAACATATCCTTAGTCCTTTTCAGGTATTTCAGGATGTTCTTGACTGCTGTCCAGTGATCCACTCCTAGATTACTTTGGTACCTCCCTGCTAAACTGATAGCAAGGCACACATCAGGTCTGGTACTCAGCATTGCATACATGATAGATCCTATGGCTGAAGCATAGGGAACACCTTTCATTTTCTCTCTATCTTCTATAGTGGTCGGGCATTGAGTCTGACTCAACTTCACACCTTGTAACACAGGCAAGAACCCTTTCTTTGCCTGATCCATTTTGAACTTCTTCAAAACTTTATCAAGGTATGTGCTTTGTGGAAGTCCTATTAAGCATCTTGATCTATCTCTATAGATCTTGATGCCCAATATATAAGCAGCTTCACCGAGGTCTTTCATTGAAAAATTCTTATTCAAGTATCCTTTTATGCTATTCAGAAATTCAGTATCATTTCCGATCAACAATATGTCATCCACATATAATATCAGAAATGCTGCAGCGCTCCCACTCACTTTCTTGTAAATACGGGCTTCTCTAAAAGTCTGTATAAAACCATATGCTTTGATCACACTATCAAAGCGTATATTCCAACTCCGAGAGGCTTGCACCAGTCCATAAATGGATTGCTGGAGCTTGAACACTTTGTTAGCACCTTTTGGATCGACAAAACCTTCTGGTTGCATCATATACAACTCTTCTTTAAGATATCCATTAAGGAATGCAGTTTTGACATCCATTTACCAAATTTCATAATCATAAAATGCGGCAATTGCTAACATGTTTCGGACGGACTTAAGCATCGCTATGGGTGAGAAGGTCTCATCGTAGTCAACTCCTTGAACTTGTTGAAAACCTTTTGCAACAAGTTGAGCTTTGTAGACAGTAACATTACTGTCAGCGTCAGTCTTCTTCTTGAAGATCCATTTATTCTCTATGGCCTGCCAATCATCGGGCAAGTCAACCGAAGTCCATATTTTGTTCTCATACATGGATCCCATCTTAGATTTCATGGCTTCAAGCCATTTTGCGGAATCTGGGCTCATCATCGCTTCCTGATAGTTCGTAGGTTCGTCATGGTCAAGTAACATGACTTCCAGAATAGGATTACCGTACCACTCTGGCGCGGATCTTACTCTGGTTGACCTACGAGGTTCGGTAGTAACTTGATCAGAAGTTTCATGATCATAATCATTAGCTTCCTCACTTACTAGTGTAGGAATCACTGGAACCAATTTTAGTGATGAACTACTTTCCAATAAGGGAGCAGGTACAATTACCTCATCAAGTTCTACTTTTCTCCCACTCACTTCTTTCGAGAGAAACTCCTTCTCTAGAAAGGATCCATTCTTAGAAATGAATATCTTGCCTTCGGATCTGTGATAGAAGGTGTACCCAATAGTCTCCTTTGGGTATCCTATGAAGACACATTTCTTCGATTTGGGTTTGAGCTTATCAGGTTGAAGCTTTTTCACATAAGCATCGCAGCCCCAAACTTTAAGAAACAACAACTTGGGTTTCTTGCCAAACCATAGTTCATAAGGTGTTGTCTCAACGGATTTAGATGCTGCCCTATTTAACGTGAATGTAGCCGTCTCTAAAGCATAACCCCAAAACAATAGCGGTAAATCAGTAAGAGACATCATAGATCGCACCATATCTAGTAAAGTACGGTTACGACGTTCAGACACACCATTACACTGTGGTGTTCCAGGTGGCGTGAGTTGCGAAACTATTCTGCATTGTTTCAAATGAAGTCCAAACTCATAACTCAAATATTCACCTCCACGATCAGATCGCAGAAACTTGATTTTCTTGTTACGATGATTTTCCACTTCACTATGAAATTCTTTGAACTTTTCAAATGTTTCAGACTTATGTTTCATTAAGTAGATATACCCATATCTACTCAAATCATTTGTGATGGTGAGAAAATAATGATATCCGCTGCGAGCTTCAATGTTCATTAGACCACATACATCAGAATGTATGATTTCCAATAACTCTGTTGCTCGCTCCATTGTTCCGGAGAATGGAGTTTTAGTCATCTTGCCCATGAGGCATGGTTCGCAAGTACCAAGTGATTCATAATCAAGTGATTCCAGAAGTCCATCAGAATGGAGTTTCTTTATGCGCTTTACACCAATATGACCCAAACGGCAGTGCCACAAATAAGTTGCACTATCATTATCAACTCTGCATCTTTTGGCTTCAATACTATGAACATGTGTGTCACTACTATCAAGATTGAGTAAAAATAGACCACTCATCAAGGGTGCATGACCATAAGAGATATTACTCATATAAATATAACAACCATTATTCTCTGATTTAAATGAATAACCGTCTCGCATCAAACAAGATCCAGATATAATGTTCATGCTCAACGCTGGCACCAAATAACAATTATTTAGGTCTAAAACTAATCCCGAAGGTAGATGTAGAGGTAGTGTGCCGACGGCGATCACATCGACTTTGGAACCATTTCCCACATGCATCGTCACCTCGTCCTTAGCCAATCTTCGCTCAATCCGTAGCACCTGCTTCGAGTTGCAAATGTTAGCAACTGAACCAGTATCAAATACCGAGGCACTACTGCGAGCATTAGTAAGGTACACATCAATAACATGTATATCAATTATACCTTTCGCTTTGCCATCCTTCTTCTCCACCAAATACTTGGGGCAGCTCCGCTTCCGGTGACTAGTCCCTTTGCAGTAGAAGCACTCAGTGTCAGGTTTAGGTCCAGACTTGGGTTTCTTCACTTGAGCAGCAACTAGCTTGCTGTTCTTCTTGAAGATCCCCTTCTTCCCTTTACCCTTTTCTTGAAACTTGTGGTCTTGTTGACCATAAACACTTGATGCTCCTTCTTGATTTCTAACTCCACGACCTTTAGCATTGCAAAGACCTCGGGAATCGTTTTATCCATCCCTTGCATATTATAGTTCATCACAAAGCTCTTGTAGCTTGGATGGTAGTGATTGAAGAACTCTGTCAATGATACTATCATTAGGAAGATTAACTCCCAGCTGAGTCAAGTGGTTGTGGTACCCAGACATTCTGAGTATATGTCATTGACAGAACTATTCTCCTCCATTTTACTGCTGTAGAACTTATTGGAGACTTCATATCTCTCAATCCGGGCATTTGCTTGAAATATTAACTTCAACTCCTAGAACATCTCATATGCTCCGTGACGTTCAAAATGTCATTGAAGTCCTGGTTCTAGGCCATAAAGCATGGCACACTAAACTATCGAGTAGTCATCAACTTTGCTCTGCCAAGGGTTCATAGCATCTCGCGTTGCTCCTGCAGCGGGTTTGTCACCTAGCGGTGCTTCCAGGACGTAATTCTTCTGTGCACTAATGAGGATAATCCTCAAGTTATGCACCCAGTCCGTGTAGTTGCTACCATCATCTTTCAACTTAGCTTTCTCTAGGAACGCATTAAAATTCAACGGAACAACAGCACGGGCCATCTATCTACAACAACATAGACATGCAAAATACTATCAGGTACTAAGTTCATGATAAATTAAAGTTCAATTAATCAAATTACTTAAGAAATCCCACTTAGATAGATATCTCTCTAATCATCTAAGTGATCATGTGATCCATATCAACTAAACCATGTCTGATCATAACATGAGATGGAGTAGTTTTCAATGGTGAACATCACTATGTTGATCATATCTACTATATGATTCACGCTCGACTTTCGGTCTTAGTGTTTTGAGGCCATATCTGCATATGCCAGGCTCGTCAAGTTTAACCCGAGTATTCTGCGTGTGCAAAACTGGCTTGCACCCGTTGTATATGAACGTAGAATTTATCACACCCAATCATCACATGGTGTCTCGACACGACGAACTATAGCAACGGTGCATACTCAAGGAGAACACTTATACATTGAAATTTAGTGAGAGATCATCTTATAATGCTACCATCGAACTAAGCAAAATAAGATGCATAAAGGATAAACATCACATGCAATCAATATAAGTGATATGATATGGCCATCATCATCTTGTGCCTTTGATCTCCATCTCCAAAGCACCGTCATGATCACCATTTTCACCGGCTTGACACCTTGATCTCCACCGAAGCATCATTGTCGTCTCGCCAACTATTGCTTCTACAACTATCGCTATCGCTTAGTGATAAATTAAAGCAATTACATGGCGATTGCATTTCATACAATAAAGCGACAACCATATGGCTCCTGCCAGTTGCCGATAACTGTGTTACAAAACATGATCATCTCATACAATAAAATTTAGCATCATGTCTTGACCATATCACATCACAACATGCCCTGCAAAAACAAGTTAGACATCCTCTACTTTGTTGTTGCAAGTTTTACGTGGCAGCTACGGGTTGAGCAAGAACCGTTCTTACCTACGCATCAAAAGCCACAACGCGGTATGGTGATTGCTTTTTGATCTTCAGAAAGAACACTATTCATTGAATCCGATTCAACTAAAGTTGGAGAAACTGACACCCACCAGCCACCTGTGTGCAAAGCACGTCGGTAGAACCAGTCTTGCGTAAGTGTACGCGTAATGTCGGTATGGGCCGCTTCATCCAACAATACCGTTGAATCAAGAATCAACTAGTGACAGCAAGCAATATGTATATACCCACGCCCACAACTCCTTTGTGTTCTACTCGTACATATAACATCTACACATAGACCTGGCTCGGATGCCACTATTGGGGAACGCAGTAATTTCAAAAAAAATCCTACACACATGCAGGATGATGGTGATGCATAGCAACGAGAGGGGAGAGTTTCGTCTATGTACCCTCGTAGACCGTAAGTGGAAGCGTTATGACAACGCGGTTGATGTAGTCGTACGTCTTCACGATCGACCGATCCTAGTACCGAAAGTATGACACCTTCGTGATCTGCACACGTTCAGCTCGGTGACTTCCCACGAACTCATGATCTAGCAGAGTGTCAAGGGAGATCTTCGTCAGAACGACGGCGTGATGATGGTGATGATGATGCTACTAGAACAGGGCTTCACCTAAGCACCGCTACGATATGACCGAGGTGGATTATGGCGGAGGGGGGCACCACACACGGCTAGAAACAATCAACTTGTGTGTTCTAGGGTGCCCCCTGCCCCCGTATATAAAGGAGCAAGGGGGAGGCCGGCCGGCCCTTGGGGCATGTCAGGAGAGGAGGATTCCTCCTCCTAGTAGGAGTAGGACTCCCCTTTCCTACTCCTACTAGGAGGGGGAAAGGAAGGAGGAGAGGGAGAAGGAAAGGGGGCGCCCCCCCCTTCCGTAGTCCAATTCAGACCAGAGGGGGAGGGAGCACGCAGCCTGCCCTGGCCGGCCCTCTCTCTCTCCACTAAGGCCCGTGTGGCCCATTAGTTCTCCCCGGGGGGTCCGGTAACCCTTCGGTACTCTAGTTTTCTTCGAAATCACCCGAAACACTTCCGGTGTCCGAATATAGCCGTCCAATATATCAATATTTATGTCTCGACCATTTCGAGACTCCTCATCATGTCCGTGATCACATAAGGGACTCCGAACTACCTTCGGTACATCAAAACACATAAACTCATAATACCGATCGTCACTGAACGTTAAGCGTGCGAACCCTACGGGTTCGAGAACTATGTAGACATGACCAAGACACGTCTTCGGTCAATAACCAATAGCGGAACCTGGATGTTCATATTGGCTCCCACATATTCTATGAAGATCTTCATCGGTCAAACTGCATAACGATATACGTTGTTCCCTTTGTCATCGGTATGTTACTTGCCCGAGATTCGATCATCGGTATCTCAATACCTAGTTCAATCTTGTTACCGGCAAGTCTCTTTACTCGTTCCGTAATGCATCATCCCACAACTAACTCATTAGTCACATTGCTTGCAAGGCTTATAGTGATGTGCATTACCGAGAGGGCCCGGAGATACCTCTCCGACAATCGGAGTGACAAATCCTAATCTCGATCTATGCCAACTCAAGAAACACCATCAGAGACACCTGTAGAGCACCTTTATAATCACCCAGTTACATTGTGATGTTTGGTAGCACACAAAGTGTTCCTCCAGTATTCGGGAGTTGCATGATCTCATAGTCATAAGAACATGTATAAGTTATGGAGAAAGCAATATCAACAAACTAAACGATCATCATGCTAAGCTAACGGATGGGTCAAGTCAATCACATCATTCTCTAATGATGTGATCCCGTTAATCAAATGACAACTCATGTCTATGGTCAGGAAACATAACCATCGTTGATTCAACGAGCTAGTCAAGTAGAGGCATACTAATGACACTCTGTTTGTCTATGTATTCAGACATGTACTAAGTTTCTGGTTAATGCAATTCTAGCATGAATAACATTTATCATGATATAAGGAAATATAAATAACAACTTTATTATTGCCTCTAGGGCATATTTCCTTCAATCCCCTCTTTCATATTCGTCTATCGATAACTTTACATGAGGCTATATTTTTATTCATTGCATGATATGTGTTTTGCTTGGAGCGTCTTGTATGATTTGAGTCCTTGCTTTTTAGTTTGCCACAATCATCCTTCCTATACACACCTTTGGGAGAGACACACATGAATCGTGATTTCTTAGAATACTCGATGTGCTTCACTTATATCTTTGAGCTAGGCAATTTTGCTCTAGTGCTTCACTTATATCTTTTTAGAGCATAGCGGTGGTTTTATTTTATAGAAATTGATGAACTATCATACTTCACTTATATTATTTTGAGAGTCTTTAGAACAACATGGTAATTTGATTTGGTTATAAAACTACTCCTAATATGATAGGCATCCAAGAGGGATATAATAGAAACTTTCATATTAAGTGCATTGAATACTACGAGAAGTTTGATTCCTAATGATTGTTTTGAGATATGAAGATGGTGATATTAGAGTCATGCTAGTAAGTAGTTGTGAATTTGAGAAATGCTTGTGTTAAGGTTTGTGAGTCCCATAGCATGCATGTATGGTGAACCTTATGTAACGAAGTTGGAGCATGAGATGTTTTTTGATTGCCTTCCTTATGAGTGGCGGTCAGAGATGAGCGATGGTCTTTTCCTACCAATCTATCCCCCTAGGAGCATGCGCGTGGTACTTTGTTTCGATGGATAATAGATTTTTGCAATAAGTATGTGAGTTCTTTATGAATAATGTTGAATCCATGGATTATACGCACTCTCACCTTTCCGCCATTGCTAGCCTCTCTAGTACCACGCAAATTTCGCCGGTACCATAAACCCACCACATATCCTTCCTCAAAACAGCCACCATACCTACCTATTATGGCATTTCCATAGCCATTCTGAGATATATTGCCATGCAACTTTCCATCGTTTCGTTTATTATGACATACATCATCATTGCCATATTGCTTTGCATGATCATGTAGTTGAAATCGTATTTGTGGCAAAGCCACTGTTCATCATTTTTTATACATGTCGCTCTTGATTCATTACACATCCCGGTACACTGCCAGAGGCATTCACATAGAGTCATATTTTTGTTATAGTATGGAGTTGTAAGTAAATAGAAGTGTGATGATTTTCATTATTAGAGCATTGTCCCATGTGAGGAAAAAAAGGAGAAAAGCCAAAAAAGAGAAGGCCCAAAAAAGAGAGAAAAAGATAGAAGGGACAATGTTACTATCCTTTTTGCCGCAATTGTGCTTCAAAGTAGCACCATGATCTTCATGATAGAGAGTCTCCTATGTTATCACTTTCATATACTAGTGGGAATTTTTCATTGTAGAACTTGGCTTGTATATTCCAATGATGGGCTTCCTCAAACGCCCTAGGAGACTTGGAGTGCAAGTCAGAAGAGCCACGAGGCGGTCACAAGGGTGGAGGGCGCGCCCCGGGGGGTAGGGCGCGCCCCCCAACCTTGTGGGCCCCTTGGTGTCCTCCTGACCTAGATCTTCCTCCTATATACACTCTTATACCACAAAAACTTCTAGCGGAGCCACGAAACCACTTTTCCACCACCACAACCTTCTGTACCTGTGAGATACCATCCTGGGGCCTTTTCCGGCATCCCGCCGGAAGGGGATTCGATCACGGAGGGCATCTACATCAACACCATTGCCTCTCCGATGAAGCGTGAGTAGTTTACCACAAACCTACGGGTCCATAGCTAGTAGCTAGATGGCTTTTTCTCTCTCTTTGATTCTCAATACAAAGTTCTCCGCGATGTTCTTGGAGATCTATTCGATGTAATACTCTTTTGCGGTGTGTTTGCCGAGATCTGATGAATTGTGGATTTATGATCAGCTTATCTATGAATATTATTTGAATCTCCTCTGAATTCTTATATGCATGATTTGATATCTTTGCAAGTCTTTTCGAACTATCAATTTTGTTCGGCCAACTAGATTGGTTTTTCTTGCAATGGGAGAAGTGCTTAGCTTTGGGTTCAATCTTGTGGTGCTCGGTCCTAGTGACAGGAGGGGAACCGACACGTATTGTATTGTTGCCATCGAGGATAAAAAGATGGGGTTTTCATCATATTGCTTGAGCTAATTCCTCTACATCATGTCGTCTTGCTTAAGGCGTTACTCCGTTCTTTATGAACTTAATACTCTAGATGCATGCTGGATAGCGGTCGATGTGTGGAGTAATAGTAGTAGATGCAGAATCATTTTGGTCTACTTGACACAGACGTGATGCCTATATTCATGATCATTGCCTTAGATATTGTCATAACTTTGCACTTTTCGATCAATTGCTCGGCAGTAATTTGTTCACCCACCGTAATATTTTCTATCTTGAGAGAAGCCTCTAGTGAAACCTATGGCCCCCGGGTCTATTTTCCATCATATAAGTTCCCGATATACAATTCTAGTTTCCTATTTACTTTATTTTGCAATCTTTTACTTTCCGTTCCATAAACCAAAAATATTACTTTACCGTTTATCCATCTCTATCAGATCTCAGTTTGGGAATAACCATGAAGGGATTGACAACCCCTTTGTCGTGTTGGTTGCAAGTTGGTGTTTTTTTGTGTGCAGGTATTCGGTGGCTTGTTGTGTTGTCTCCTACTAGATTAATACCTTGGTTCTCCAAACAAAGGGAAATACTTATGCTACTTTGCTTCATCACCCTTTCCTCTTCGACGGAAAAACCAACGCAAGCTCAAGAGGTAGCACCCGGCGGCGTTCCAGTGCCACCGGGAGAGAGGGGGAGAGAGCCCCCCTCCTTCTTCTTCTTCCTTGACCTTCCCCATAGATGGGAGAAGGGTTTCCCCTCTAGTACTTGGCCTCCATGGCGGCGGAGGGGCGAGAGACCCTCTGAGATTGGATCTCTCTCTCTCTGCGTGTTTCCTTCCATTTCTGCGCTCCCCGATTCTGGCCTTTCACCGTTTCTTAAATTCCCGGAGATCCGTAACTCCGATTGGGCTGAAATTTTAACACAATTTTTATCCGGATATTAGCTTTCTTGTGGCGAAAGAAGGGCACAAACCGCCTTACGGAGTGGCCACAAGGGCCCAGGGCGCGCCCTACTCCCTGCCTTGTGGACTACTCGGGTATCGTCTCGCGTTGATTCTTTTTCCCAAAATCGCATATATTCGAAAAAAATATCCATAAGTTTTTATCGTGTTTGGACTTCATTTGATATGGATTTTCTGCGAAACAAAAAACATGCAACAAACAGGAACTGGCACTGGGCATTGGATCAATACGTTAGTCCCAAAAGTAGTATAAAAAGTTGCCAAAAGTATATGAAAGTTGTATAATATTGGCATGGAACAATAAAAAATTATAGATACGACGGAGACATATCAGCATTCCCGAGCTTAATTCCTGCTCGTCCTCGAGTAGGTAAATGATAAATTTTTTGATGTGGAATGCTACCTAGCATAATCTTGATCATATAATCTAATCATGGCATGAATATTAAGACACGAGTGATTCAAAGCAATAGTCTATCATTTGACATTAAGACAATAATACTTCAAGCATACTAATAAAGCAATCGTGTCTTCTCAAAATTACAAGGCCAAAGAAAGTTATCCCTACAAAATCATATAGTCTGGCTATGCTCCATCTTCACCACATAAAGTATTTCATCATGCACAACCTCGATGACAAGACAAGCAATTGTTTCATACTTTTAATGTTCTCAATCCTTTTCAACTTTCACGCAATACATGAGCGTGAGCCATGGATATAGAACTATAGGTGGGATAGAATATGATGGTGGAGGTTGTGTGGAGAAGACAAAAAGGAAGAAAGTTTCACATCGACGCGGCTAATCAACGGGCTATGGAGATGCCCATCAATTAATGTCAATGCAAGGGGTAGGGATTGCCATGCAATGGATGCACTAGAGCTATAGGTGTATGAAAGCTCACAAATGAAACCAAGTGGGTGTGCATCCAACTTGCTTGCTCATGAAGACCTCGGGCATTTGAGGAAGCCCATCATCGGAATATACAAGCCAAGTTCTATAATGAAAATTCCCACTAGTATGTGAAAGTGATAACTCAAGAGACTCTATATATGAAAAGCATAGTGCTACTTTGAAGCACAAGTGTGGAAAAAGGATAGTAGCATTGCCCCTTCTCTCTTTTCTCTCATTTTTTCTTTTTTGGCACCCTCCTTTTTTGGCCTATTATTTTTTTTATTCTTTGTCCGGAGTCTCATCCCGACTTGTGGGGGAATCATAGTCTCCATCATCCTTTCCTCACCTGGGATAATGCTCTAATAATGATGATCATCACACTTTTATTTACTTACAACTCAATATTACAACTCGATACTAGAACAAAGATATGACTCTATATGAATGCCCCCAGCGTGTACCGAGATGTGCAATGATCTAGCGTAGCAATGACATAAAAAACGGACAAGCCATGAAAACAACATGCTAGATATCTGTGACGCCCCAAGACCGGAGCTTCAGACGCCCTCCATGTTTCCGAGTGTTGTCGTGTGATTTGTTTTGGTTCGTTGCATCATGTGCATTGCATCATGTCATCATGCCATCATGTCATTAATCTTTGCATCTCATATCAACTAAATAAATCGTATGGATCTTCGGTCCATTTAAATTGAGGGAATTCACATGGTGAGTTCTCTTTATAACATATCCTCCCGATATTAGGGAGCTATATTAAATATTCCATTTTCCGAATCACCCATGAACACACTTGCAAAATATTTCCCCATGCCTTCGTCCCATGCATCTTCTCCTTCTCCTTTCCTTCTATTTCCTGTCTTTTGATAGTCCCATTTTCCCCTTCTCTATTAATGTCTATTTTTTTCCTATAAATTCTAGACCGTGCCAGGAACACCTCCTCCAATTTTCAGATCCTTTGGACTTGTTTTGGTTGGATTCAAAAATGGCTCAAGTTTGAATCTAATTCAAACTTGAATTATTTTTCTATCTCTAAAATATTGCCAAACCATTTTATTCGATTTGTGCAAAGTTCCGGCGCTCCAAGAATATTTTATTTTCTGAAATATTCTTTCCCTAACCCTCTCTTTTCTTTCTTTCTTCTATCTATTTGTTTTTTGTTAAAGTAAATCAGAGAGGAGTGAGAGAGAGCAGCAGGCCCATTCTCCTTCTAGGCCCAGCCGGCGCCCTCCCCCTAGGCGCAGCCCCTCTATACTGGGTCGGCCTCCCAAGGCCCACTCCCCGTCTAACCCTAGCGCTCCCTCACTCGATCCCCTGCACCCCCTCCTCTCTATTCCCTTGCGCCGCCAGCCCTGTGCCCGATTCCCCTCATACTCCCTCCAGCGACGCGCTGCGCCCGATCCTCCCAGCGCCGCCTGGAGCCTTGCGCGTTCCTTCTCCTCCGTTGGCCTGCTAGCCCGCCTCCTCGACCCGCAGCCCGATCCCCATCTCCCATCTCTCCCACCTCTCGCTCTCCTCGCAACGCACCAGAGGAGGATCCCCGTGCCCGATCCTTTTCCTCCTCCCATCAACCCTCCATCACTCGCCGCCCCGCCTCCAATTCTGCCGCCGCCGAGCGCCACCAGCAGCAGTTTCAGGTGTCCCCGTCGCCGAGCCCCTCGCCGCCCTTCTGCACCTCGTCTCCGGCCCTAACCGTCGGAACCCCTCCTCCCGGTGCGCGCAGCTACGTCGCGCCCGTCGACTAGCAACGCTCCGGCCGCCTTCGCCGGAGTACCACCAGGGAGCTGGCCCCTGTGCACCAGCGCTGTGACTCCCTCCTATGCTTGCGAGCCTTGCTTCGCTGCTGCGCCTCTCCGGCCTCGCTGCCTCCGCAAGGCACCAGTAGCTCGTCCACTTTGTCGTTCAGTGCCGCTGCGCCTTCGGTCTGTCACATGTTGAAGGAAACGAGCAGCAGCAAGCCCCATCGAGCTCCTACAACAGTTGTCCGAGTCCTGGACAAAACCGCCCAAGTCGTCGCCTCCTTGCACCATGCAGTGTCACCATGGACGCATGCACCACTGGATCGGAACCGCGAGCACCAAGTACCACTACAAACCCGAGAAATTCGGATGCATCAAGTCCCCGAGAAGACCCGTTTTTCGTCAAGTTCGACTACCCATATCATCAAGAACCACTACGGTCGGAGACCTCGGACCCGTCAAGTACCCCTTCGAGCTATCAATACCGCAAGCGCCAAGTAACACGACGACCCCCGAAGACTTCGAATTCGACATGTCTGATGACGCTCTTGTACAACTATGTTGCCGAGTCCGGGACCGGCAAGACCGACGACGCAGTAACGCCAAGTACCCCTATGCGTGAAGACGCCTAAGACAATCTCAGGATTCATCAAGTACCACTACCGTCGACCCTCGAAAACCCCGTGGACGTCAAGTTCTGACTCGTGACCCCGAACCTCTACGAAAACGTCGTACGACTACTTCCGTGGCCGAAGACCCGTGTACCACTACCGTCGCCGAGATCGCGAGAACCACTACCGCCTTCGCGAGAACGTCTACTTCCTCTACTTTGCACCGAACAAGAACTGTCCTGCTTGCACGCTTCAAAGGTATAACCTCGAGACGACGTCCGTGAACGAATGCTTGCGATGTTTGAGATGCTTGTGTTTGCACCGTGTCCGATTTGTCCCTTGTTTCCTTGTCGCCAACTTGTGGGACACCCGGAATCCGGGAGCGCCCCACCATCTTTTGCACGCATTCACACACTTCTCCTTTGCATCGGTATCTCAATCGAGTTATCGGAACCGGAACGCTGCCGTGGCATCGTTTTCGTATCATTGCCGTGGCACCCCTTTCCTTTCCACCACGGTGACAAATGCTTCATAATGCTCTTATCAAGTCTTAATAAAAAATTGCATAAACTTGTTCATGTCATCCGCATCATGATAACAACAATTAAAATGTTTAAATTGTTGTTGCACCAAATTGCTAAATGCATATGGGGATTTAATGGAATTGTTGTTTGTTATTTACGGCCTCATTTAAACTTGCCTAAATGTTTAGTTTACTCATGTTTCATCTCTTGCCATGTTTAACAATATTTAATATTGTGGAGTACCTAACCGAGAGTGAACTAAATAAGTGATGTGGTGTTCCGTCAATATGCAAATCGTTGCATATTGAGCTCCACTTAACTTGTAGTTTTGTTTGTGCCCTTTTCCATGCCATGCATATTTAAACCGGACATGCATCATAATTGTTTTGCGCATCATGCCATGTTATGTGATGGTTGTTTACCATGATTGTTTGCTTCTTTTCGGTGTTGCTTCTTCGGGTTGGTTCCGATAACGTTGCGTTTCTGAGGACCCGTTCGACTACGTCCGTGTGTCTTCTTCATGGACTCGTTCTTCTTCCTTGCGGGATCTCAGGCAAGATGACCATACCCTCGAAATCACTTCTATCTTTGCTTGCTAGTTGCTCGCTCTTTTGCTTTGCCTATGCTACGATACCTACCACTTGCTTACCATGCCTCCTATATTGTTGAACCAAGCCCCTAACCCACCTTGTCCTAGCAAACCGTTGATTGGCTATGTCACCGCGTTGCTCAGCCCCTCTTATAGCGTTGTTAGTTGCAGGTGAAGATTGAAGTATGTTCCTTGTTGGAACATGGAGTTGTTGTTCCTTGTTGGAACATGTTTACTTGTTGGGATATCACTATATATATTATTTAATTAATGCATCTATATACTTGGTAAAGGGTGGAAGGCTCGGCCTTATGCCTGGTGTTTTGTTCCACTCTTGCCCCCCTAGTTTCCGTCATATCGGTGTTATGTTCCCGGGTTTTGCGTCCCTTACGCGGTTGGGTAATAATGGGAACCCCTTGACAGTTCGCCTTGAATAAAACTCTTCCAGCAATGCCCAACATTGGTTTTACCATTTGCCACCTAGCCTTTTCTTTTCCCTTGGGAGTCGCGCTCCTGAGGGTCATCATTATTTTACCCCCCCCGGGCCAGTGCTCCTCTGAGTGTTGGTCCAACCGAGCGATGTCCGGGGCTACCAGGGGCAACTCTGGGCTGGCCTACCTGACGTCTTGCTCATCCGGTGTGCCCTGAGAATGAGATATTTGCAGCTCCTATCGGGATTTGTCGGCACATCTGGGTGGTGTAGCTTGATTTGTTTTAACTTGTCGAAGTGTCCTGTAGAACCGAGACACCGAGTCTGATCAGAATGTCTCGGGAGGAGGTCTATTCCTTCGTTGACCGTGAGAGCTTGTCATGGGCTAAGTTGGGACACCCCTGCAGGGATTGAACTTTTGAAAGCTGTGCCCGCGGTTATGGGTAGATGGGAATTTGTTAATGTCCGGTTGTAGAAAACCTGAAGGTGACTTTATTTTAAATGCATCAACCACGTGTGTAACCGTGATGGTCTCTTTCCGGCGGAGTCCGGGAAGTGAACACGGTGTTGGAGTTATGTTTGACATAGGTTGTTCTAGGATCACTTCTTGATCATAGTTTATCGATCGTGCTTTGCCTTCTCTTCTCGCTCTCTTTTGCGTATGTTAGCCACCATACATGCTAGTCGCTTGCTGCAGCTCCACCTCATACCTTTACCTTTCCCATAAGCTTAAATAGTCTTGATCGCGAGGGTGCGAGATTGCTGAGTCCCCGTGGCTCACAGATACTTCCAAAACCATCTTGCAGGTGCCGATGAGTCCGTGCAGATGACGCAACCAAGCTCAGGAGGAGCTCGATGAAGATCTTGTCCTTTGTGTTGTTTCGTTCTAGTTGGTCAGTAGTGGAGCCCAGTTGGGGTCGATCGGGGACCTTTGTCGCATTTGGGGTTCTTCTTTTATTTTGGTTCCATAGTCGGACCTTGATTGTATTTGGATGATGTAATGCTTTATTCATGTATTGTGTGAAGTGGCGATTGTAAGCCAACTATGTATCTCTTTCCCTTATGTATTACATGGGTTGTGTGAAGATTACCTCACTTGCGACATTGCTTTCAATGCGGTTATGCCTCTAAGCCGTGCTTTGACACGTGGGAGATATAGCCGCATCGAGGGCGTTACAAGTTGGTAATCAGAGCCTTCCCCGACCTTAGGAGCCCCATTGCTTGATCGAACTAGCAGCCGTTGTTGAGTCTAGAAACATGTTTTGAGTCATTTAGGAATTATATATCGAAGAGTTTAGGAATTCTTTTTACTCCCCAGTCTCCTCATCGCTCTGGTAAGACATCCTGACGTAGAGTTTTGACTCTTCTCTTCTCAAATTTCACTAAATTTTTTTAGGATCACACGGGTATCTTGGAATCGTTCCGATGGTTTTATGACGAGAACATTGTCTTGGTGCCTCCTGTCAGGGGTTTTGTGGAAGTGTCCCGGGGAGTTGAGCTCCGAGGTGTTGTCGTCATAATTTTATCGTTGCAGTTCCGGAATACCTGAGTTTAGTACGCCGACATCGAAAATCTCTTTTATGCAGTTCGTTGGTGAGATAACCTCGACGCCACCCAGTGCTGGGGCGGGAGTTCGGGAGTATTGCCATAACTTGTATAACGGATGCTTTTCGAAGGTTGAGGTAGATGATTTCTGAAGGTTTCTTTATGTGTTGAAGGATGGATACAGCTGGATGTAGGATTTGCTAGTTAGGGTGAGATATTATGCTTCCCCTGTATCCCCAACACCTGATTGCATAACCGGAAAATTTCGGGAGTTTATAAGTGGGAATTCAACTAGCTCTTAGGTTATCTTTCCGACAGATGTATAATATGAAATTGGGGTTCGACGTCTAGTGGTCCGCCTATTCACGGTTGGTTTTACAATGGTCTCATTGTGTCTTAAAGAGTCCTTGGCTATGCCGACTCAGGGACGCTTCGTATGTCATGTGCACTGCCTTGTACATGATGGTGTTGTACGATCGAGCCCGTGTAGGCCCCACCACGAAAACTTCGGACGAAATCTCTATCATATGTTTTGTTCCGGTTTATTCTGCAAGCCAATCCTTTGTTTTGTTTTGAGTTGTGGTATTCGAGTTGCTTCGAAGTCAAATGTTGATTCCATACCTGTTCCTAAGCGGTGTTCTCATACTCCGATGTGAATACTAATCCTTCTTGATAATCGAGATTGTCATGTAAATCCTGTTCAACCGGTGTGTTTCTCTTCAAGTGGATCTGATCATTTCAACATCCGCAAGATCAAGTATTAGTTCTTCTCAACGGTGTTTGTTTCATCCGTCTCCAAGTTGCCTTTTTTTCCCGCCCACCCACCCTTTTTCTTCAAGGACTAAGATTTCTTAATGAACTATCCATCTTATTCATGTGAAGCCTCTTCTTTCTTTTCAATCAATGTTCTTACCCAGTGATGCTCATGAAGATTTTAACAGAGTTTCTAGTTCACCATTATTCATTCTTTTTTCTTCTCCGGTGGAACCAATTCAAGCTTTCGGTGTTGATCTCATATCCCTTTTTCCTCGTTTCAAATACCTTCTCATACCAATGCACCTCATAATAATTCACTTCTCGCTATTCTTTTGTTCCAGAGTGCTGAAGATATCTCAGAAGATTCATATTTTCATTCCTAATTCATTCAAGATATCTCGAGGTTGTTATCTCATTCTAGCCATTTAATTCAACCGGTGCATTCTCTCTTTTAAATTGTTCTACATTGTTTCTTTTGAGTGGGCCCTAACCCACAGGTCTTTTCCCAGGATCTTACCTGACTCTTCTATTTTCCCGGAGCTATCCTAAATTCTTTTTGAAGTTTGACGTAAGAATGAGCTATCATCAGTCAAATGCCTTCTCCAAGATCTTTCACACTATTTTCATCGTTGGCTCAACCTTTTCCATTCTTCATTCCGGAGTGCCTCAATAATTCTTGGTGGTGTTTCTCGTTGTCATTCTCAACATTTGAAGACTGAAGAAGAGTTTTACCTCCTTATCTTATCCGTTCTTTCAGAGAATCGTGGTTCTAATTCGAGGTCATCCTCTCATAATTGTTTGATTGTGAGAATTATTTTCACCCATCTGAAGCAAATTCAAGAGTCTTCTTAATTTGATTCTTCGGAGCCCATCATCTCATAATTATTCATTCCCAGCCTTCAGTTATCGTTCTCTAATCTTACCGGTGCATTGTTCAAGTGATCTTTAATCGGCTCGTGATCTCTTCATTCTCATGTTTCTAAATCCTCTAAATCTATGTTCATTTTATAATTCTTCCCGGTGTTTTCTTTACCTTTACTTCAATCGTTTTCAATTCTTACGGTGGTTCATTCAAGATTCTCTTCTTTCGTTTATCATATCAATTTATTTGTTATTTCAATCCTACCGGTGGTGCATTGAAGACCTTCCCAAGTTTGCGTTGTATCTATCTTAATCCTTTCAACGAGAATAAGTAGTATGCCAAATCCGTTGCTTGTCATCAATTTAATTGATGAAGGATGAGCATAACATAATTCTTATTCTTGATTCACCCAAATGTTTAATTTCCTATTCCGGAGGCTCATCAAATTCTCGGTTTCATTTGTTTCATCTTTCTTTTCCGGAATTCCAAGCTTTTCTGCATTATATCATCGTGAAGATTCATCTAAATCATCGCAAGGCTTCACCTTGTGTTTTCAACTTCTCTTTCCTTCTGTTTGATCATCCTTTTGTTACCGGAGTTCTTCATGGAGGCTCTACATGATGGTTCATCAAGGATTTAATTCCTTCTCGAAGTGTTCATTGAGATTCTTTTCAGAGGAGCTCAAGTTTTCTTCATCTTGCAATCCAGAGTGCAATTCTTTTTGCCTTATCTTTTGAGGTGGTGTTATGTCATTGTTGACAATTTCCCTTCATGTTTCATGATTCAAAACTTGTCAGGAATGAGATATTTAAACCCACAATCTCTTCATTGGAGTTATCTTGTGTCATGTTTCACCTAAAGCTTTCCCTAAGGATGGTTGCTAATTATGGTGTTTATAAATGACCCAAGTTCTTCTTTTATCCTCCCGGTGAAATACTTTCTCGTCTCCTTGTTCATATCAATCCAATTCTTCTTCCCGTGAGTGGTAGGTTGTCACCTCATAATTTGAGATGTATTCCATAAGACCATATCAAGATTATTCTTTTCATTGTTGGTTTTCCAACAACTCCGTTCTAGCATTTGTTGTAAGCGTGCTCTCTCAAGATCGTGTTTCCCTTCGTTCATTCCATTCCATTCTTACTTTTGTTCCGGAGGCATTGTGATGTTGCTCTCTTCAACCCATCTTCTTGTTTTGTCAGGATCATGTTCTTTTCTTGGTTTATCCATTTAACCGGAGTGTTGTGTCCTCTGCTCAAGTTCTTTCATCTTAACAAGTCTTTCATCTCTTTTCAACCGGAGTGCTACCCGAATTGGTTCTTTCTTATTCCTCTTTCTTAACGGAGTGCTTTCAACTTCGTTCATCGCCGTTGCTTTCTTTCTTTCAATTTGCTCAACCTTGCAAGGTTCTTTGGTTTCACTCGTTTGTCAAAGAAGCAACTTACTTTTACCTCTTCTCTTTCTCTTCCGTTTTTTCCTCCAGTGCCATTCTAGATCTCGGGACGAGATCCTTTCGTAGTGGTGGAGTGTTGTGACGCCCCAAGACCAGAGCTTCAGATGCCTTCCATGTTTCCGAGTGTTGTCGTGTGATTTGTTTTGGTTCGTTGCATCATGTGCATTGCATTATGTCATCATGCCATCATGTCATTAATCTTTGCATCTCATATCAACTAAATAAATCGTATGGATTTTCGGTCCATTTAAATTGAGGGAATTCACATGGTGAGTTCTCTTTATAACATATCCTCCCGATATTAGGGAGCTATATTAAATATTCCATTTTCCGAATCACCCATGAACACACTTGCAAAATATTTCCCCATGCCTTCGTCCCATGCATCTTCTCCTTCTCCTTTCCTTCTATTTCCTGTCTTTTGATAGTCCCATTTTCCCCTTCTCTATTAATGTCCATTTTTTCCTATAAATTCTAGACCGTGCCAGGAACACCTCCTCCAATTTTCAGATCCTTTGGACTTGTTTTGGTTGGATTCAAAAATGGCTCAAGTTTGAATCTAATTCAAACTTGAATTATTTTTCAATCTCTAAAATATTGCCAAACCATTTTATTCGATTTGTGCAAAGTTCCGGCGCTCCAAGAATATTTTATTTTCTGAAATATTCTTTCCCTAACCCTCTCTTTTCTTTCTTTCTTCTCTCTATTTGTTTTTTTGTTAAAGTAAATCAGAGAGGAGTGAGAGAGAGCAGCAGGCCCATTCTCCTTCTAGGCCCAGCCGGCGCCCTCCCCCTAGGCGCAGCCCCTCTATACTGGGCCGGCCTCCCAAGGCCCACTCCTCGTCTAACCCTAGCGCTCCCTCACTCGATCCCCTGCACCCCCTCCTCTCTATTCCCTTGCGCCGCCAGCCCTGTGCCCGATTCCCCTCGTACTCCCTCCAGCGACGCGCTGCGCCCGATCCTCCCAGCGCCGCCTGGAGCCTTGCGCGTTCCTTCTCCTCCGTTGGCCTGCTAGCCCGCCTCCTCGACCCGCAGCCCGATCCCCATCTCCCATCTCTCCCACCTCTCGCTCTCCTCGCAACGCACCAGAGGAGGATCCCCGTGCTCGATCCTTTTCCTCCTCCCATCAACCCTCCATCACTCGCCGCCCCGCCTCCAATTCTGCCGCCGCCGAGCGCCACCAGCAGCAGTTTCAGGTGTCCCCGTCGCCGAGCCCCTCGCTGCCCTTCTGCACCTCGTCTCCGGCCCTGCCCGTCGGAACCCCGCCTCCCGGTGCGCGCAGCTGCGTCGCGCCCGTCGACTAGCAACGCTCCGGCCGCCTTCGCCGGAGTACCACCAGGGAGCTGGCCCCTGTGCACCAGCGCCGTGACTCCCTCCTATGCTTGCGAGCCTTGCTTCGCTGCTGCGCCTCTCCGGCCTCGCTGCCTCCGCAAGGCACCAGTAGCACGTCCACTTTGTCGTTCTGTGCCGCTGCGCCTTCGGTCTGTCACATGTTGAAGGAAACGAGCAGCAGCAAGCCCCATCGAGCTCCTACAACAGTTGTCCGAGTCCTGGACAAAACCACCCAAGTCGTCGCCTCCTTGCACCATGCAGTGTCACCGTGGACGCATGCACCACTGGATCGGAACCGCGAGCACCAAGTACCACTACAAACCCGAGGAATTCGTATGCATCAAGTCCCCGAGAAGACCCGTTTTTCGTCAAGTTCGACTACCCATATCATCAAGAACCACTACGGTCGGAGACCTCGGACCCGTCAAGTACCCCTTCGAGCTATCAATACCGCAAGTGCCAAGTAACACGACGACCCCCGAAGACTTCGAATTCGACATGTCCGATGACGCTCTTGTACAACTACGTTGCCGAGTCCGGGACCGGCAAGACCGACGACGCAGTAACACCAAGTACCCCTACGCGCGAAGACGCCTAAGACCATCTCAGGATTCATCAAGTACTAGTACCGTCGACCCTCGAAAACCCCGTGGACGTCAAGTTCCGACTCGTGATCCCGAACCTCTACGAAAACATCGTACGACTACTTCCGTGGCCGAAGACTCGTGTACCACTACCGTCGCCGAGATCGCGAGAACCAGTACCGCTGTCGCGAGAACGTCTACTTCCTCTACTTTGCATCGAACGAGAACTGTCCCGCTTGCACGCTTCAAAGGTATAACCTCGAGACGACGTCCGTGAACGAATGCTTGCGATGTTTGAGATGCTCATGTTTGCACCGTGTCCGATTTGCCACTCGTTTCCTTGTCGCCAACTCGTGGGACACCCGGAATCCGGGAGCGCCCCACCATCTTTTGCACGCATCCGCACACTTCTCCTTTGCATCGGTATCTCAATCGAGTTATCGGAACCGGAACGCTGCCGTGGCATCGTTTTCGTATCATTGCCGTGGCACCCCTTTCCTTTCCACCACGGTGACAAATGCTTCATAATGCTCTTATCAAGTCTTAATAAAAAATTGCATAAACTTGTTCATGTCATCCGAAATGATAACGACAATTAAAATGTTTAAATTGTTGTTGCACCAAATTGCTAAATGCATATGGGGATTTACCGGAATTGTTGTTTGTTATTTACGCCCTCATTTAAACTTGCCTAAATGTTTAGTTTACTCATGTTTCATCTCTTGCCATGTTTAACAACATTTAATATTGTGGAGTACCTAACCGAGAGTGAACTAAATAAGTGATGTGGTGTTCCGTCAATATGCAACTCGTTGCATATTGAGCTCCACTTAACTTGTAGTTTTGTTTGTGCCCTTTTCCATGCCATGCATATTTAAACCGGACATGCATCATAATTGTTTTGCGCATCATGCCATGTTATGTGATGGTTGTTTACCATGATTGTTTGCTTATTTCCGGTGTTGCTTCTTCGGGTTGGTTCCGATAACGTTGCGTTTGTGAGGACCCGTTCGACTACGTCCGTGTGTCTTCTTCGTGGACTCGTTCTTCTTCCTTGCGGGATCTCAGGCAAGATGACCATACCCTTGAAATCACTTCTATCTTTGCTTACTAGTTGCTCGCTCTTTTGCTTTGCCTATGCTACGATACCTACCACTTTCTTACCATGCCTCCTATATTGTTGAACCAAGCCCCTAACCCACCTTGTCCTAGCAAACCGTTGATTGGCTATGTCACCGCGTTGCTCAGCCCCTCTTATAGCGTTGTTAGTTGCAGGTGAAGATTGAAGTATGTTCCTTGTTGGAACATGGAGTTGTTGTTCCTTGTTGGAACATGTTTACTTGTTGGGATATCACTATATATATTATTTAATTAATGCATCTATATACTTGGTAAAGGGTGGTAGGCTCGGCCTTATGCCTGGTGTTTTGTTCCACTCTTGCCCCCTAGTTTCCGTCATATCGGTGTTATGTTCCCGGATTTTGTGTCCCTTACGCGGTTGGGTAATAATGGGAACCCCTTGACAGTTCGCCTTGAATAAAACTCTTCCAGCAATGCCCAACATTGGTTTTACCATTTGCCACCTAGCCTTTTCTTTTCCCTTGGGAGTCGCGCTCCTGAGGGTCATCATTATTTTACCCCCCGGGCCAGTGCTCCTCTGAGTGTTGGTCCAACCGAGCGATCTCCGGGGATACCAAGGGCAACTCTGGGCTGGCCTACCCGACGTCTTGCTCATCCGGTGTGCCCTGAGAACGAGATATGTGCAGCTCCTATCTGGATTTGTCGGCACATCTGGGTGGTGTTGCTGGATTTGTTTTAACTTGTCGAAGTGTCCTGTAGAACCAAGATACTGAGTCTGATCGGAATGTCTCGGGAGGAGGTCTATTCCTTCGTTGACCGTGAGAGCTTGTCATGGGCTAAGTTGGGACACCCCTGTAGGGATTGAACTTTCGAAAGCCGTGCCCGCGGTTATGGGCAGATGGGAATTTGTTAATGTCCGGTTGTAGAAAACCTGAAGTTGACTTTATTTAAAATGCATCAACCGCGTGTGTAACCGTGATGGTCTCTTTCCGGTGGAGTACGGGAAGTGAACACGGTGTTGGAGTTTGTTTGAGGTAGGTTGTTCTAGGATCACTTCTTGATCATAGTTTATTGATCGTGCTTTGCCTTCTCTTCTTGCTCTCTTTTGCGTATGTTAGCCACCATACATGCTCGTCGCTTGCTGCAGCTCCACCTCATACCTTTACCTTTCCCATAAGCTTAAATAGTCTTGATCGCGAGGGTGCGAGATTGTTGAGTCCCTGTGGCTCACAGATACTTCCAAAACCAGCTTGCAGGTGCCGATGAGTCCATGTAGATGACGCAACCAAGCTCAGGAGGAGCTCTATGAAGATCTTGTCCTTTGTGTTGTTTCGTTCTAGTTGGTTAGTAGTGGAGCCCAGTTGGGGTCGATCGGGGACCTTTGTCGCATTTGGGGTTCTTCTTTTATTTTGGTTCCGTAGTCGGACCTTGATTGTATTTGGATGATGTAATGCTTTATTCATGTATTGTGTGAAGTGGCGATTGTAAGCCAACTATGTATCTCTTTCCCTTATGTATTACATGGGTTGTGTGAAGATTACCTCACTTGCGACATTGCTTTCAATGCGGTTATGCCTCTAAGCCATGCTTCGACATGTGGGAGATATAGCCGCATCGAGAGCGTTACAATATCTTATGATCATGCAAAACAATATGACAATGAATGCTCAAGTCATGTATATGATGATGATGGAAGTTGCATGGCAATATATCTCGGAATGGCTATGGAAATGCCATGATAGGTAGGTATGTTGGCTATTTTGAGGAAGATATAAGGAGGCTTATGTGTGACAGGACGTATCATATCACGGGGTTTGTATGCACCGGCGAAGTTTGCACCGACTCTCGAGGTGAGAAAGGGCAATGCACAGTACCGAAGAGGCTAGCAATGGTGGAAGGGTGTGAGTGCGTATAATCCATGGACTCAACATTAGTCATATAGAACTCACATACTTATTGCAAAAATCTATCAGATATCGAAACAAAGTAATACAGGCATGCTCCTAGGGGGATAGATTGGTAGGAAAAGACCATCGCTCGTCCCGGACCGCCACTCATAAGGAAGGCAATCAAAAACAAATCATGCCCCGACTTTGTTACATAACGGTTCACCATACGTGCATGCTACAGGAATCACAAACTTTAACACAAGTATTTCTACCATCCACAATTATTCACTAGCATGACTCTAATATCACCATCTTTATATTGCAAAAACTATTGAAAGGAATCAAACATATCATATTCAGTGATCTACAAGTTATGTAGGATTTTATGACTAACCATGTGAATGGCCAATTCCTGTCGACTCTCTAAATAGATATAAGTGAAGCATGAGAGTTTAATTCTTTCTACAAAATATATCCCCACGCTCTAACAAATATAAGTGAAGCAAAAGAGCATTCTACAAATGGCAGTTTTTATGTGTAGAGAAACAAGCAATCCAAACTTCAAATGATATAAGTGAAGCACATGAAACATTCTATAAAGCCATATTCAAAAGATATAAGCGAAGTGCATAGAGAATTCTATAAATCAACCAAGGAATATCTCATACCAGCATGGTGAATTACTAAAATAAAAATAAAGAGCACACGACGCTCCAAGATTTACGCATGTCATGTGACAAATAAAAATATAGCTCCAAGTAAAATTACCTATGATCGTTAGAAGAAAGAGGGGATGCCTTACGGGGCATCCCCAAGCTTAGTTACTTGGGAGTCCTTCAATATTACCTTGGGGTGCCTTGGGCATCCCCAAGCTTAGTCTCTTGCCACTCCTTATTCCTTCTTCCATCGTGATCTCACCCAAAACTTGAAAATTTCAATCACACAAAACTTAACAAAATCCTCGTGAGATCCTTTAGTGTAATAAAACAAATCACCACTTTAAGTACTATTGCAAACTCATTCGTATTTTATTTTTTGCATTGTAGCTACTATAATATAACTTTTCCATGGCTTATACCACTGATACAATCGATAGTTTCATCAAAATGAGCAAAACAATGAACTACAAAAAAATACACTTTCGTGATGATACGTGTTTGTCACAGTAGGTCGCTTTTTTTGTCATGCATGTACATCCATGACAAATTTATGATAGAATCAAGATAGTCATACCTGTGCTGTCGTAGAAGTGTTCCATGACATTACCAAAATTATCATCACGGAAGTGTCCACTTCCATGACAATAAATCGCTCGTCACAGAAGTGCTTTCGTCAAGGGTGACCGACACGTGGCATCCACCATAACGGAACGCCGTTAAGCTATCGGGTCGGGTTTTGGATCCGATAACCCGTTAACAGCCCCGACCAATGGGGATTTTCTACGTGTAAAATCATCATTGGCTGGAGGAAACACGTGTCGGCTCATCATTGGGACAGATGTCAACCACTCATTGGACGGAAGGCGCCTATGATACGTCGACATGTGGCACGGCCCAACAGAGGCCCATTCCTGTGAAAAGGCCAGCCCGTTTGAATTGGTCAAAAGCTGGCGGGCCGGCCCATGGAAAGCCTGTTAACGGCATGTTCGAATATAGCCCATTTATAGCCCGCTAATCCAAGGCCCGTTACACCCTATCCGAATTAGGCCCAGTAGCGTCATATGGGCCATCCAATATGATTCCAGCCCGTTTTCACTTCTGGCCCATGTATGGCCCATGACGTCTTTCGGCCCATACGAGGTTCTATGTAACTCTTGGCCTACTAACGGCCCGTGGAGAAACTGGGCCGTAATGAACAGTGTATCACTTTACACCCATTAACGGCCCGTGGTGAAACTGGTCCGTAATGAACAGTGTATCACTTTATACCCATTAACGGCCCGTTAATCCGTTGGTCCGTTTCCAGCCCATGTTATCTTTCGGCCTTCTCAGAGCCCATTTATTCTTGGGCTCATTTCCAACATTCGTTTACTTACGTCCCGTTACTGTCATTTTCTGCTTGTGGGCCAAATTCAGCCTGTGGTTACAGTTGGCCCGTTTGTGGTCCGTTAATACGTTGGGCCAATTTCATAGCGTCATCAAATACGGCCTATTAACGATGGCCCGTTATGGTCGGCCCATGAACGGACGATTCCAACTCTAGCCCGTTTACGGCCATAATGCGGTCTGTTTGGCCCATGTTTGGCCAATCGATTATACGGCCCGTATAAGGCCCATTGATAATACGGCCGGCAGAAGGCCCATTGTTTCTACGGCCCATAGAAGGCCCACTATTTCTATGGCCAGTAGGAGGCCCAGTGACACTACAGTAAATATTAGCCCATGGTTATTGTGGCCTAGTTTTAAAAAATAGGTTATTGCAGCCACTAGCTAACCGTGGAAAAAGAACTGCAATGACTACGAGCAAACAAATAAACAAGACAACAAGGAAATAAATAAGCAAGCAACTAACGCCAGGCTATCACGACTATTACACATATTACATCCACTGGGCATCAAAGTTTTCCACCAGTGCAAATATAGGGAACAAAACAGCATATCATATACACTGCTTGTCAAAGTTGGCGACCAGCACAATTAAACGCCGTAGCAAAACAAATCCAGAACTGAAACCACTTCAGAAGATCTCAAGAAACAATATCCTGGGTACCCATAATGCTGGCAAGATGCTTAGCAAGCTTATTAACTTTCTCTTGTTTGGCGCTTAAATCCTCCAGTGCTTGCTGTTGCACCAAAAAATATGCATCTGAATTCTGCAGGGACTTCCTCAGTCCTTCAGCTTCCTGTCGCAGCACATCTAATCGATGTCTTTCAACTTGAAGTTGAGACTCAAGAAGACGAACTGATTCAGGCAGCGAGTTCGAAGAGCTTGTGCCAGCAGTAGTGGCCAGTAACTCGAACACTACATCAAGACAGGACTTTTGTGTTCCCTCACTGTTGTCAAGATAGTTTTTATCAGCTTTCTTCGAGACCAACAGGGATGTCTCACTATCTTGAACCTTATCTGCATTACTTCCTTTACCATTGGATAACGCGGTACTGTTCTCCAATATTTTGTCCGCATTCTAAAAGAGAAACAAGCAGACACATCACATGTTTACCATGTTGTATATGAAACTCATTTTGGTAAATGAGTTTAGTAGTAAAGTGGACAGGATAACAGCATGAAACAAACATATATCTATGTACCATGGTCACTTTATGGTCTATACCATTCTAGTTTTTGTTGCCAAATCAAGATAAAGACATAGTTCAAATAATATTTGTTCAAGACAAAGCAGAATAGACAGAATATAAGTGTGGGTAACTATAGAGCAATAACAACACTTGTAATGTGCATGACATGAGAACATAACTGTTTATTCAATTGAAACCGAAATCAACATAGAGCAGGTTACAACAGCAAACCAGTTAAAGAAACAGGTTTAAAACTTACCTGTTACGCCATTGGAGTTTCAATTCCATCATTCAAATTTGAAAATAGTTGGTATGAGTAAATACAGTCATGCAAGAGCAAAGGAGTATGAACCATAGCTACAGAACCTGACCTGAGAACAAATCTTCTTCTCCTTTAAGTGTTGAGTTGGGATTCGGAGTGGTCGTCCTCATGCTTTGGGCACTGCAGTTCCCTTACTAACCGCTCGTGTTTGGGTGCTCTGTGGTGGAGACGGTGTTGTGTCAACTGGAACTGGGTTACTATCTGCCGGGGTTGGGGTTAGAAGGGGTGTAGTTGGTTCTCTGTCCAACTGGGTAGGGGTACAATCTGCGAGAGTCTGGGTTATGTGTGGTGGATCTGGTCCTTGGGCAAGTACAACCTTGGTTCTATCTGCATCAACTGGTACCACTATCTTTTCTGAAGACCGTGTAGTTACTCCCTTAGATACTACCATCATGCTCTCCAATTCAAATGGCTGATAAACAAGAAAAGTAATTGAAAGTATAGACATTGTATGATAGACAGGTGCAATGGATAGTGGGGAATAAAAGAGGGCATGAAATAATTCATATTTATGTTGTCTAACCAAACAAGATAGCATGACACAATTTCACATATATGATGGCTAACTAAACAGGATAGCATGACACAATTTCACATTATGATGGCTAACTAAAAAAGATGGAAAGACATAGTTCAAAATATGAGACTATGTAAACAGGATGACGTGACATAACTATATAATGTGTTTATTAAATAGGTTGGCATGCCATAATTCACATACATTCACGGATAGAATGCCATAATTCAAAATATGATGACTGTAAACACTAAATAGGATGAGATGATATAACTATATGATGTCTTTATTAAATGGGTTGCCATGCCATAATTCAGATAGATGATGTGTATGTACTATGTAAACATGATGGCATGATATAATTCAAATATATGATTTATATCGTAAGCAAGTAAGCAGATGGGAATCCATATATAATGTAAAAACTAAGAAATGCAAGACAACATGCATGACATGGGTAATATAACCTTGCAAAGTTTGAGCATAGACCTCAGGGGGGAAATAGGACTGGTCATCAGTCTCTGAATCCTCCTCTGAGGAGCTCTCTGTAACCAGCAAGATGTCTGCTTCAGCAGGTAGCATTGTCTGCTCTGAATACCTTGTTTTCACTCCAGATACTTCCATCACCGCTTCAAATGGCTGATGCACAGGAAGAGTAGTTGAATATACAAACGTTGTCGCCAAATGGAACACGTAATACAAAAAATGATAGCATGATATAATTCACATACATGATGATTGGCTAAACAGCATGGCATTGCATAGTTCACATATATAATGCCTTTGCAACAAGATAGCATTATATAATTCACATATATAATGTCTTGCAACAAGATGGCAATGCATAATTCACATATATGGTAATTAGACACTGAACATGTGGCATTCACACAAAGCATGTCTAAACTAATCAAATGACATAGCAATGCGAGACACCATACGCACGATATGAGCAACATAACCCTGCTAAGTTAGAGCATACACCTCGGGGGGATAGGACTGGTCATCTATCTCTGAATCCTCCTTTGAGGAGCTATCTGTAACCAGCGAGATATGCGCTTCGTCAGATAGCATAGTCTGCTCCGAAGACCTTGTTTTCACTCCAGAATTTGCCATCACCGTGTCAAATGGCTGATGCACACGAAGAGCAGTTGAATGTAATAACATTGTTGACAAATGTAATATGTAATGAAAAAAAGGATGGCCTGATATAATTTACATATAAGATGACTGGCTAAGCAGGATGGCATTGCAAAATTCACATATATGATGCCTGGCTAAACAAGATGGCGTTGCATAATTCACATAAACGATGAATAAACTAAACAGATGGCATTCACACAAAGGATGTCTAAACTAAGCAGATGACATATTTGATGTATAAAGTAAGCAATGCCAGACACCATATGCATGATATAACCAACATCAGCATGCCAAGTTAGAGCGAAGACCTCAGGGGGTAAATAGGAGTTGTCTTCTTCTTCTGAATCCCCCTCAGAACAGATATCTTCCTCTCGATTACAATCCGAAATGCATGGAGGGGGGCTGCCTTTGCGCCTACCATGGAGCGACGTCTGCATGAAATTTTATTGCCACACAAGGCTCGTCTCTTTTGCTCTACATGTTCAGTTCCATTGTTTACAATAACTGTCATGCATAGGAATAAAACATAGTGAGATTATGTAAGGAGTGCATGCAGAAATCCAGAGTGATGGTAGCAACCTATGGATAGACCCAAAACCAATAATAGCAGGAAGATAATGGCTTCAGTTAAAAAATACAGATAATGGCTTCTTTACTGTTTGTTTCCCACCCAACATGAAACTCATAGTAGACACCGGAGATTAACCAGATAGTAGATAGATACTATTGATAGCGGCCCCGATATGTACCCCACAACCATTTAAAAACTCAAGTTTGACCATTAGTTTGGAGCTGACTCAGAATCTAATCGGTGAACAGGACGATAAAGTATCATGTAATATTAAGTGATGCATAACGTAAGCAGACACGAAAGAGTGCGATCTCTCTTGCGGACCCGTATAGTCCTCGAGATCATCTGCTCGGTTGATGATGGTAGTGCAGTTTTCATGGCTGTGAGCGGCAGGGAAGAAGATCTGAGGCGGCGAAAGACAGTCTGGAGGCTGGATCCCTGCTGTGCTGGACCCTTCTGTCGTTGGAGCAGCTAAGCTGGGGTGGACGACGGTGCAGCAGGAGCGGGACAAACCACGCAATGTTTTCTTTGACAACTATCTGTAAGAGAAGTAATTCTGTAAGGGCTCGTTTGAATTGGAGGATTACAACAATGCAGGGATAGGAAATAGACAGGAATAGGATAGGAATGCACGTGCAAAACAGAGAATTTAAAACACATGATTTCTGCCAATCTGGGTGTTTGATTCACAACAATTGGAAGATCACAGGATGCAAAGAAGCATGGTGAGATTAAGTCAAACCACAAGAAAATGTACGGTTATAATGCTATTATGCTACTATCTTTTAGTCTAGTGCTTCATGAATAGGAATTTGAAAAGGAGGACAAGTGAAAATTAAAATTCCTGCGTTTTTTTCTTTCAAGGAGACACTAAAGGAACAAATCCGTGTGCTCAGTGGACAATATATATATATATATATAACATGTAGAGTAAAAAAGAGATGCAACAAGTGTACAACCTCTTTGGCGAAGCCATGTCGATCTCAGCATGATTGGGTTGGCTGTCGGAGGAGGGGAAGAAGATCTTAGGCGTCTGGAGATGGAGCCCGAGGTACTGCTCCACTGTGATGGAGGGTTTCGTCGTTGGAGTAGCTCCGGTGAGTTGTATGACGCCGAGGCTGAAGCAGGACAAGAGAGACACAAACAACGTTAACCTGAGTGGAATTCTAATAGCATCTCCAATACATGACGTAAAATACATAACCACAAAGTGCTAAATGTAAAATACATCAGCCGCTCATCTCTGAACTTAACTGTCGAAACTGAATTTAACTGTCGAAACTGAACTTAACTGTCGAAACTGAACTTAACTGTCGAAACTGAATTTTGCTGTCGAAACTGAATTTTGTTGTTGAAGCTGGATGCACTAGCAAGGTGAGGCTACACATCGGTCGACTGACTTTTTCATCTCTAGTCAGCCGATTTTGCAGCCGTTGGATACGAAATCAAGGGCCTACGGTACATCTTCAACCTCCACCCCCCTGAGCCGGCCAAACAGCAGCCCCCCGCCGCCCGCGGTGCGCCGCCCCGCCCGCCCCGAAAACACTCCCCACCGTCGGTCCACCGCCGCCCCGGCCATCCCTCTAGGCCTCCCGTGCCGAGCTTTTTCTCCGGCGATCCCCACGCCACCGCCCCACCACCACCGGCGACCACCGCCCCCATCCTGAACCCTAAGATAGATAGTGGGGTACCTCTCCGGCGATCCCTCCTCCCCACTGCGGCTGGTTCTTCCTTCACCCCGGCGACATTGGAGTGAAGTGTAGCTAAATCGGAGTAGCATCGCAAGCAAGAGCAAGAGCGAGAGCAGCAGCGCGAGTAAGAGAAATAGCAAGAGCAGACCAGGTAGGGGACCGAGAGCAAGAGCAGAGCAGCAGCGCGAGCGAGAGATAAAGCAGCAGCATGTCCTACAGATGTGGACGTCGTCGCTGAGGGAGCGACACCGTGGAGGAAGTGGCCGGCGACGCCGCCATGGATGGAGCCACGCCGTGTCGGCTCGGGACCGAGCGCCGGCAGTACCGTGAGATCGAATCAAGAAGAAAATGCAGTGATAAGTGTACAACCTCTTTGGTGGCACCGATTAGGCCGCAGTTTCATCCGAGGAAACGGTGATGATGATGCTCTTCCGGTGGTGCAGGTGAAGACGACGGTGTGGGAATGGAGGTGGGGCGAAAGACGATTGGAACGTCGGGGCAGCTCCTTGGAGGTGGAGGACGGGGTGGCTGAACCGGCGGCATGATGAGATCGATGACGGATCCTCATCCGGTACGATGGATGAGGGACGTCGAGGTGTTGCTGTGGACGACATCGTCGGGGAAGAGGCTCCGGCTGGGTGGCGGATGGAGCAGGGTGTGGGGTTTCATCGCGGGTTTTTGCGGCCTCAGTGTACAAATGGGTGGGCGAATGGGATGGCAGTGGGGAACCATGGCTTAGAGACGCGCTTGTCCGAAATGTGGGGTAAGTTACGAAAGTACCCCCACCGATTTGAGGCGGTTCTTTCGGTTCAGGGGTACCACGGGCATTTCACGTGTCGAGAACACAGGAGGTGGAAGTTTTCGCGCGCGTTGTAATTTCGGAATAGCAAGGCGCGGGTTGAGATGGAGGGAGTTGTCGGAGCACAACGAGACAAAGATATATCTTAAATATTTCAGGCTAACAAGGCGCGGGTTGAAATTTCCGGACAAGCCTAACATGTAATGTACCAAATCAATGCGCCCTACAAGTGTCATTCAAAACTTTGAATTCATGTTATGTTCAATTAAAATATTTCGCTACGTGTATAATGCATGCAACCTACTACTCAAATGGACGTTTTAGTGCATTCCAAACGTATATACTACCGCTTCAATATGAACTAAATTTGAATTCGTTTCTCTATTTGAATAAGATCTACAGTAATGATTGTTGTGAAGTCAAAGCATTTGAATTCGTTTCTCTGTTTTAATAAGATCTACAATCATCATTATTGTCAAGTTAAACCATCGTTTGTGTATTATCTTCACAGCACACCACATGATTAGTCTCGAGTTACATATGAACTATGTGTACTATATGAACTCGAACTAGATTTTTTGAATCCACTTTATTTTGATTTCAAATCACATTACATTTCTAGCTCTAGCTAGATCTTCATAATCTAAACCATGTCTCATATGTATAATGTGTTTATCACATTATGTATGGTGCCCCGCCCCCTACGCCTATAAGTATTTAGATGTGAGTTGCAAACACCACACATTACCACAAATTCAAATAAAATGTGAGAATGTTTGATATATAGTATTGTTTAGATTGTTCGATATTTAGTTGTAAGCTGCAAACGCCACACATTATCACAAATTCAAATAAAATGTGAGATTGTTTGATGTATAGTATTGTTTAGATTGTTCGGCATTTAGATGTGAGTTGCAAACACCATGCATTATCACATTATGGTATAACATGTGCACAACACGTGTATCACCGCTATATTCATGCATGCAATGTTTAAAACACTATGATCTCCTATTCAAATATATAAATCCGCTTTCATATCAAATTATGATCTTTGTTAGTCTCTTACACCCACACAATCCTCTAACCTTTGTAGCTACCACTAACTTTCTCTCGTGCATGCACACGCCCTCCTCACTCTCCCCCTCCCTCGGCATTCTATCCACCGGGCACATTCATTTTTTTCTTTAGGTTGTTCTCCCAGAGTCTCCACAACTCCTTTCTGACACACATCGATCGATAAACCTCTCCAGCGATGCCTACCTACAACATACAAACACACCTTCAATCTCCTCCTTTATGTGTCATTGCCTCGTGTCTCTCATACGGTCAGACACACATGTAAACTCTCGCCCCTCTTTTCATCGCTCTCTCACAACCGCACACTCCTCCCCCTATGTAGCTAGTAGTTGGGCCTCTCGCACCACCTCCTAGCTCCATTCTCTCTGTCTATCCGTCTCGCTGGGCCTTATTAGCCTCTAACAAATGGATGTACACCGACCGATCTCTTGCTATACATATAGCTAGGTAGGTCCTTATAACTCGTTTTTACCCACATGTCAATCAATCTACCTCATTAGTTGTGTCTCTCCCTTCCTCCAAAAAACTACAATTGATCTACCGATCTAGTTAGGTTTGCTGACCAAACACATGGTTCCCCTTCATCATCCATGGATGCGTCCCAACAGATCTATCACGCACAGGCACACACAGAAACACATCCCCACTCTTATTGTTAACATTGCAGTTCCACCCTCAGTTTGTCTAGTAGGCCTCTCCCACCATCTTCGAGAAGCAACTCCATCACCCATCCAGCACTCTACCCCTCTCCCTCCCTCTCCCTCACTCTCTCTCTCCTCTATCTCTCTCCCATCATATTTCCCGTCCTTCAGTTATGTATGGATGTTGACCGATCTTCCTCAAGACATAGCTGGGTCTCTCCTTCTCAACACATATATGAGTCGTTCTACCTCTATAGTTAGGCCTCTGCTTACCCCTCCCACCACCCCCCTCCCCCACACACACACCGATACATCGAGCGCTCTAGTCATGTCTCCCTGCCACACACAAACTTGACGTGTGCCCTCTAACGTTCCGGTAGGCCAGTCGCCCTATATCTTTGACTT
>NC_041390.1:92329251-92342337 GCF_002162155.2 Triticum dicoccoides
CCAAAACAAAAAACACTCATGAACGCAGTTTGTATCTCTCACACACACCCATGTAGGTGGGGAACATGCACGAAGAGAAGAGGTGCATGCACGGCGCACGTACTCCCGTCTCTTTCCCAACCACACCCGCGCGGGTACACGGTGGAGCTCATTTCTGTACGAAAAAGTCAGCCCATGTGGTAATTTGGCACGTGTACTGGTTGTCCACTTGGTGGAGGGAGGATCATCTACCACGGGTGAACAAACAAATTGCGACTTGACGTGTTATGTTAAAAAGAGGCAAACCATGTGGGGCCTACCTTAGAGGCAAGGCTCTATACACTGGAGTACTTTTGATGTGTCCCGTCAACTCGTAGAATGAGGAGAAGCTTGCTTAGTACGCCGTCTCCCCCGCCCAAGGGCGCGGTGGCTCGCAGGATGAGGTGAAGCTTGCTTACTACGCCTTATGCCCGCTCCCTCGCCCATGTGCGCTGTGGCTCGCAGGACGAGGAGAAAAATTTACTACTCCCTCCGTTTACTCCTCGTCCCTACTACCTTGGTTATAGAGATTATATCATATTGTTTGGAATATATATGTCCTTTAGTAGATTTCAATATGAACTACTAGTGCATACTCCAAACACTAATGTATATAGACGTATTTTAGAGTGTAGATTCACTCATTTTGCTCTGTATGTAGCACTCTCCCTCGCCCCTCGACCCTCGCCCACGTGGTGGACGTGCAGCAATTCATTCGGTCTCATATAGCCAAAACGATATATACTGCACTACCATTATTGCTTGACTTCCCGAAGAGGCGAAGAGCCAATCACAAGGTCAATATTTTGGAGATGCCAAGTGCTAGGTTATAGGAGAATGAGTAGTAGGTGTCGAGTCATTTATAAATAAAGTTCTTTTTCTTCAGTGGCACGTACACAATATGATAGGTTCATATGGAGAGAAAAGGAGTACATAGTCAGGACGGGCCAGCCTACACGGTTGCTTGCTGGGGTTGCTCTCTTCACACTCTCTCGCACAAAACGACTGTGGCCACATCTCTAACATCCCAGCGGATCACGTCCGCTTGGGGAAGGGGTGGATGCTTAGTGTAGATGTGGTGGCCTTCACCGACGGCGAAAACCCACTGTCGGCACGTCCCGTTCAGGGGTCCCCGCCGTTCTCTCTCACAAAGCCGGTGAGGTTGCCTTTGTCCCTTGCTCACTACCGTGACGTGGGCAGTTGCCGCCTCCCGCCGCCCTCCTCAAGGTTGAGCTACGCCCCTCAGGTACAACTCCCTTTACAGCCGACTTGCACCACTGCTCCAGCTGCCCACATCACTCCATGTGGATATTTCTCTACTTCTTTGCCCCACACATACCTCTACTGGCTTCTATGTACTGTATTTGTGATGAGTTTATGTCTCATCAACTAGTCCCAGTAATCTTATTCTAATCACACTTGTTCAATTTCTTTGCCATAGGGATGCTCATCTCGATTTTGGTGAAACTGCACAAAATGATCCGATGGTCAAAAGGTTGCAAACTTCATTTATTAGGAAGCTCGAACGTTGCCAGCAAATTGAAGCCTGGTCAGGGTTCACGGTTCAAGGGCTAGGGACTGCATGGATTGTTTTTTCTTTAGCTGCCTCTGTTCCAAAATAAGTGTCAACTTTAGTAGTAGTACAACTTTGTACTAAAGTTTGCACAAAGTTGAGAAACTTATTTTGGAATGGAGGGAGTACATATTTGCTATGATCTGTCAATCATTGAGATGCAATAGCATGCATGTTAGTCTCCTTTGTATTTGATGAAATGTTGCAACGGGCAACCTTGGACGCAAGATACATGTAACCGAAGCTGGAAGCTTCATAGCATTGTACAAATTTATCTCGCTGATAAATTACAATACGTACTATACTAGTACTTCCTCCGTTCCTAAATATAAGTCTTTGTAGAGATTTCACCATGAACCACATGCGGATGTATATAGATGCATTTTAAGTGTAGATTCATTCATTTTGTTCCGTATGTAGTGGAATCTCTACAAAGACTTATATCTACTAGTAATAGCTAGCCCCCACTACTAGGAATTCTCTATCCTCTCCTTGAGCCACGTCATCAAAATTGATGTACCCGTTAGATGAAGTAAATCAGTCCATAATAGCCGTTTGATCTTGACGTTGAGAGGCTCCGCACTAAGCCACATGCAAGCATGCAGAAATACCGTGCCACATGCATGTGAGTGGGTTTTAAATCACATCAACATGTCTGCATGCAAGCATGCATGTAAGTGAGCTTTTAAGTCCCATTAACATGTCAAAAAGAAAAATATAATCCCATTATGCAGTAGGAGTTCAGGAGTTGGCTGATCTTTTTTCCATATGTGGGATGATCTAAATGATGATGGGAGTTTATTTAGTTTGGCTACCACATTTGTCATGCAGTTATAGAATTTTTTTGTTCTATGAAATCGATAATTTTGCGCAGAGAGATATACTGCTGTTCCGTGCCAACACGCGGGGACTCATCTATTAATATTTAGGAACGGAGGGAGTACTATGTAAAGAGTTAGGTGTCGCATGGTGATAGTAGTGTGAGCTGGGCCATGTAATCACTGAGCCTGCGTGTTTTCACTGATCTTGCATGCCTCCGCTGTAAGAATGGAGAAAATTGTAATCTAGTAGTAGTAGTATACCTCCTTTCGCCGAAAGCGTGGACATCCAGCAGTCCTACCACCTCAGTAATAAAGACCAATGAGCCGTCAAAACACATAGACCCAGCAGTAAGTTGGACGGATGAAGCAACCATCACTCTTGCACTAGTGAGAGGTCGCGTCCGCTCTGCCCGGGCATGAATGCGGCACCGATTCTTTGGAGTAGCACTGACCGTTTCGGGCGGGAAGCACGCGCGGGCGATGGAGGGGCTTTGGGTGGGCCAGGCTGGTCAGGAGCGGGCGTGGCAGCTGTCCGCATGTCCCTACCGGACACGCCCGGAAACGAGAGGATGCACCAACTCTCACGGCTAAAATCGTACACTACACAACATCTCTCTGTAGGAGTAGGTCGATCTGTCGCTCTCTCTAACACACACATGGTGTTAAACACACACACAGACACACACACACACACACACACACAGACACATGCACGCACTCGCACGCACCTTGGTCCCATTGAACCTTCTAACGTAACTTATTATACCTAGACGGAGGGAGTACTAAATATACGAGATACAGTGGCACACTGACTTAAGTCGAATACAAGTGGCCAAAATTTATGTGCATGTTATAATAAGGATTCACTTAAAATAGTATGTGAGCGAATAGAGGGATCAATTGGACAGTGTTCCCGAGCAGTAGCGAGATGTGTGAGGTAAGATACACCGCTGGTGCTTTTAATTTTTCTTATTAATTTGTTTGTTTCACCCTCTGACTGGTGGGACCCAACGTACTACGTGGAGAGAGGTAAGGTGACTAAGGCTGCATTATTTCTGCACCACTGTGGATAGTCTTATCACCAAAGCCACATGACACGATTATGATTGAAATCCCATGACTCCCACACACACAAAAAAACATGGCATGCTTGGCGCATGAATGCGGGAATGTATAAAAGGTTATTTCCCTCTCGTTGAACATAACGGGAGGGTTGTGTAGCTGGTTAGCCTGTTCGCTCACTCTCTCGCCCTCTCCCGCTGGAGCCTCAACACTTGTAGTTGCTCTCTTCACACTCTCTCGCCCTCTCCAGATCTAAACAAGACTTCGTTGGCCTCTCTCTCCCCTCACTGCTGCTCAAAGTGGTGGCAGGATCCATCCGCTGGGAAGGAAAGGAGGCTTAACACTGTCTCCGTCGGCGAGGGACTACCGGCGCAGCTGTTCACTTTCCACCCAGTGGTGGCGCGGGAGCGCCTCCTACCCCTTCTTCTTCGCCGCCGTCCCGTCGCCCACCGAACCACGCCCAAGAACCTTAGGGTATAATTTACTTACTCCACATGCATTGCTCTAGTTGCATGTATACCATGAATCTAGGACGTGGTTCAAAGAGGAAAGGAGTGGGGGAAAGTAGTGGGAAAAGTTGTATATAGCATGAATCTAGGACGTGGTTCAAAGAGGAAATGAAGGGGGAAAGTTGTATAGCATTAATCTAGGACGTGGTTCAAAGAGGAAAGGAATGGGGGAAAGTTGTGGGGAAAGTTCTATCACATAAATCTAGGACTTGGTTCAAAGAGGAAAGGAAGGGGCGAAAGTACTAGTTCAAAAAGGAAAGGAAGGGACAAGGCTGTAGAGTTTGAGCAGGACTAGATTTGCTGCGCTCACATAGAGAAAGGCGTCTAAAGATAACAAAACTAGGACCAACACAAATATGCTCCTTGGTTGTTTGTTCTTTGTTGCAACAGACTGTGCATGACCACAGTACATCGGTAGATGCACATGGTGCTGGTGCGTCCATTGTCCCGTGCAACTCATTAGCTGTTGTTAATCTAAGGCCCTGTTTGGTTAAAAACTCCCTAGTCCCTACCTGCTGGGTTCCAGGGACTAAACATGGACTAGAGGTTATTAAATGACATGCTAAAAGACCATGTTACCCCTAGTAATGAACTAATAGAGACAAGGTGCAATGTGTGGCAGGGGCAACTGTTGGAAAAAGTCCCAAAAAGACTCCCTCGGAGTCTTCTTTCTTTAGTCCCAAATGCCCACTTTTAGTCCCTAAAAGTCCCTCCTCTTTGGTTTAGATGAGACTAACACGGAGTTACCAAAATGTCCCTGTAAACAAACACCCTCTAATAATGCCGCTGGAAAATTGATGCAATGCCACAGTTAAAAGCAAATTACATGTTTAACGAATTTTATTGTTAATATAATCTCTATGTTAATATTAATCAACGTTTGAGAAATGCTACTGTCTTGCTTTCTTTCCCATTTAGATAAGGTAGATGCTTCTTTTTGTTGGCTTCTGTGTCATCCACCGTTATTGACCACTAATTGTTTCCTTTGCACCTATGTGTAAACAGGGTTATCTGCTTCACCTCATTGCCATTGTGACTTTTTGTTGCACTGCACAAAACACTTTTGTTTTAAGAGTGTTTTGTGCAGTTCAACCAAAATGTCACACCAACAACGTTGCTTGATTGCTTGATCTTAGTGGAACTGCACAAGAGGAGATCTTACTTCCTATCCATTAAGGCGAATTTGGTTCAGATCTTCTTCTTGTGAGTTGTTTGAATTCCGCATCATGAGAGGTCAGTACTAGCCTTCTTTCACATGATTCTGCATTGTGCATTCATATGTTGTGCTACTTGTATGATAATGTTGCTTGATTTTAGTGAACTGCACAAATGGAGACAAGACTTCCAATCTGTATGTGCACCGTAATATCCCATTGAGGTAAGATAAGGATATTTCACAACTGATGGCCTGTATTTTGCCACTTTCATCAGAAAATTAAGTTTAGTACTATACTTGTGCTCCCTAATTGACATGCCAAATCTTACATTGAAGGCGAAGCTTGTTTGTTATTGAACCAAGTGATGAAGGGGAAGAACAAGGGGAAGAAAAACAAAAATCAACTCCCGGTGTTGTCATGAAAAAGTGGTATTGTCCTTGAGAAGTGCTTCATCTGTGCTGTTTTAAATATTTCCTTTCCTTTTTTTCGAGCAAACAGTGATGCTAGCATTTAGTAGTCCTCTTGTATTTGCACAACAGGATCATCTTCCTCTGAAGAAGAATATGGAGTACATGAAGTGACTAGTTCCGATTATGCCAGGATGAAGAAGCCCTGTCTATCTTATCATCAGAAGGAGCAGTTGAAGGATGGTTACATTACTCCCCAGAAGACCAAACTAACTTCAACTCAGAAGGACTGACAAAATCTCCATTTTTTTGTTGTGATGCGCGAGTACAATGTTGTTCTAGGATTCTTTCTGGTGAGTTCCATTTTTCTAAAAGTGTGCTCTACATGGACCATGTATGTGCCTGTTGAAACTGTCAATTCATAGTACAGTTTGCTCTATACTAATTACTTTTTTGTATTTGTGCAAACAGGGGTGCTCGGCTTGATTTCAATGGGAACTGCACAAAATGTTCATGAATACATCGAATCATTCATTTCCACCACAAGAAAGGAGGTGCCGATAAGTTCAAGGCGTTGCAACATATAAGGGCGAAATAATACAAGCTACGCGCGAATTTGGTTGATTTTGGTGGAACTGCACAAAAAGAACAGCTGGTTGATTTAGCATGAGGTGCCATGTCAATGTCCGAACTGATGGCAAACCCTGCCCATTCCACAATCGTAGGCATTTGATATTTTGGAATGGGACAACCTTGTCAAATTTTGCTCATTGATTTTAGCAAGACACGTGTTTGATATTTTTGAATGGGACGCCCTTGCTGTCAGCAGCGTCGATCAATTTTTTCTTTATTCTTTAGTTGTGAAGTAAATATTGCCTCTGACATGTGAGTCACTAAGATGCATCATCATCAATTGTTTTGAATGTTCTCTATGAATTGCTAGGCCTGTGTGTTTGATTGCATTGTACAGAAATGCTAAAAACCTACTCAAACTCTTTGTACTCCTTCTGTTCCTTTTTACTTCGCACATTGTGAAAGTGCATACTTTTTGTATAAGATTGGTCAAAGTAGAGATACTTTGACTGCAGACAAAACTTGTATGCAGACTAGAAAGGACCGGAGGGAGTACATGTGAAACTACTGCAAACGAGGTGATCACCCTGGGAATAATGCTAGTACATATTGTTTTGCATGTTCATCCAATTCCAGTGATATAGGAATTCGAACTAATCGAAATAAATTCATTCATACACAGTCGGATTTCATATAAACATGCCAGATTTCATTACATTTCACACATTCTTCAACTAAAAAGGGGTGCGCTGGAGGTATAATTAATTAACCGAAGCTACCCACCTGTGTCCTGCTGAGCCGAACAGAAGCTTCAGTGACTTAATTGCAGGTGCAGTTGCGTAACTGACATGTGGCCTGTTGGGCCCATGTGTCAGTCAGCCAACTGCACTAGCAGTTAAGTAGAAGCATCATTATTCTCCAGCAGAACTCCCCGACTCCGCGTTGCCGCCAAGAAGCTAACCGGCCGTCAATGGTCAACCCGCCTAGCTTGGCTTCAACAGGAGGGTAGCAGCGGTGGCCTTACTTGGACCCGAGCGGCGGCGACCTACTGTGTTCTACTCTTCCTCGTTTTCTGTGTGGCGCGGCCTCGTTGGCAGCGAGGCGGGGCCTCGGCGGAGCCGGCGATGTCCTCTGTCTCATTGCCGGCGGGCGGCGCCTCAACGGAGCGGTGGAAATCCTCCCCCGCGTTGCTGGCAGGGTGGGGCCTCGCCTGAGCCAGTGATGTCCTCTGCCTCGTTGTTGGCGGGGCGGGGCCCCAGTGGAGCCGGCGGTGTCCTCTGCCTCGTTGTTGGCGCCGCGGGACCTCGGCGGAGCAGGGCCTCGTTGACACCAGTGGAGCGGGGACTCGTTGGAGCCGGCATTGTCCTCTGCCTTGTCCTCGGTCTCGCCAAACAACACCTCGCCCGCTTCATCGCCCTCTTTGCTAGCCTATTTTTAGGCGGCCGTAGCCTCCGCCACCCGCATGCGCTCCCGCCAGCGCTCGAGGCGGCCCTTGCGGGTGGAGCGGTACGAGTCGAGCAGCGCCTCCTGCTCCGCCCGCTCCGTGGCGATCTTCTCCTCCGCCTGTAGATGCTCCTGGAGGAGATGGTGGTTGTAGGCGGCGTCGACCTGCGCCTCCCGGAACTGCTCCTGACGCATCTGCCTCACACTGTCCATATATTGGGCACGGGCCTCGCCAATGGTCATGGTGCAATGCACCGGCGAGGATGGTGCGGAGGAGGGGGTTGGTGCCGGATCGTCGACTACCATGTTCTCCATTGGGACGTCATCGTCCACCGGCTGCCTGCCGGCCAGCCGGTCAGCAGCAATGGCTGCCATCTCCTTGTGGTCCATCGTCCGCCCGTCCCTAAGAGCGCTGGAGCGCGAGGAAGCCATGGTGGGCAGTAGTGGTGTGGACAGGAGAAAGGGAACAGATGCGGATGACTACGGCTATGGCCGGCGCAACAGTTTATATAGCAATGGTGGGCGGGCGGAGGGACGGACGTATGGCGCCGGAGTAGCCGCCTCGGCAACCGCGTATCATTAATGTGGGCGGTTGATGGACGGATGGAAGGCACTTGTGTCGTTTAAAGGCGGAGCAATCGCCTGCACCGGGAAGCGGGGCGGGTGGCGCTGAATGTTTTGGGCGGAAAGCGCGCGTGGGCGAGGAGATGACTTTACTTGGAGAGGATGACAATGGGGACCCACCAGGTCCATAGCCTCACGTACGCAAGTGCCTCCTTATTATATATATATATATATATGTGTGTGTGTGTGTGTGTGTGTGTATGTATAAAACTATACTCCCTCCGTCTAGGTGAATAAGTCGTATTAGAAGGTGCATCACGACCTAGGTGCAAGCAGATTGGTGGAAAAGAAGAATATTTCTCTCTTCTAAACACAACATTTAATCACAGCAGTTAAGAGGATGCCTTATTAGCTACCCATGCAGGCCATCGTAATTCATAGCATGCAAAGCGCTTTTATTTCTTACCTAATAACCGCATGGACGTGCTGCATGCATTGGTCCTTGCCCGAGCAAAAAAAGGGAGGAAAGGGGTTTCCACGGGAGACAACGAGACAGAGGTGGAAGCGCTCGCTGGAGTTATTTATTTTGCTTCCCCCTGGTTTCCTGACATCACGGTCCCACACCATTGTCAACCTATGTAGTACTAGTCAATAAACAAGAGAATTGCACAAGAAGCGGCCGACAGCTGGGACCAAGCAGCTCTAGCAGTATTTGTGTTTTTGAGGTGTGAGCACTACAAAGTTTTTCGATGTTTAGCCCAGATATTAATTTTTCTCCTCCAAAATAACAACGAAAACATCGCTGCATGTATTAACTGGGCGGACTGTGGCCCGTCTAGCCCAGGCCAGATATCCAGCCCAGATATTAATTTTTTTCAAGCTGAAAATGGCTAGCCCAGCTATACTTTTTTTAGGAATATCCAGGCAAGGTCAAGTTGTTATTCTCCGCCCCGCTGGGCTGCAAATCTTTCCTAGGAGGGATGCATTAGGCTTAACAAGAAAATGGGCTTTAAGAAATAATAAATGGGATGTAATTATAAAAACTAGGCAGTAACTATAAAAAAATGCACCAAACCCATGATTACTTTATAAAATATTATTTTTGGATATTGAAAATTTTAATTTCATTAATTGTTGCGAGCGCAATGTTTCGTTGGATTTTTACGTAATATAAATTTATATTGAAATTGTATTTAATCTGACTAGAAATTTCATGATAAAAATATTTCGGATCCCATCAAAATGTGGGAAATTTTATTGAATTATGTTTTGAACGGTTGGTTGAAATGGGCTCTACTTTTAACAAACTGTAAATGGGCTGTAGTAAATTCCATTAGAATTCAAATGGGCTACACATTCTTACAAATCTCAAATGGGCTATAAGTTCTCTGCCACATACTTCTGGCCTTACTAAGTTGATGCGTCCCCTAAAAAAACAGAGTTGACGCGTATGCAAGGCTTTGTCAACTTATAGTCAACACACGGTTCTAGCAGCAGTGGCCGTTGGATGTCCATCCAACGGATGCCGTGCTTCTTCTTCAATCTCGGATATTCTAGCTTCACCCTCCCAAAAAATGATTCCTCCCACTGACATCTGGGGCGCACCATTTCGGAAGCTGACCTGTGGGCCTACTAAGTTGACATACCAAGGGCTTTGTCAACTTAGTCAATATAAACGATTCTAGCTGCAGTGACCGTACGATGTCCATCCAACGGCTGTAGTGCTTCTTGAACCTCTGGTCTTCTTGCTCCAGCCGCCCAAAGCAGCGCCGGTCGTGCCGCCTGCTCCTGCCTCCCGTGGCCGGCTGCCTGCCGTGGATGCCTCACCGCTCCCTACTATTCCCACCGCTGGCCAGGCCCTGCGGCGACAGCAGCCGAACGAGTGAACCCTCATACTCCTCTTCGCGTGGGCATCCACTACCGCGTCTTCACCGGCTCCGCGTCGTCCCCTTCCTAGGACTCGGCGTCGTCCACCGCCCTGGTGCTCTCGGCGCGGTGTGGTCAACGTGGAAGGAACGACTTCCATCGGGTGTGGACTATATGTGGAGAGGCTGACAGCTGGGTCCACGGCGGCAGCAAGGAAGTGCCTCCTTATTATGCGGAAAATAATGATTCCTCCACCTGATAGCAGGGACCCACCGGACGGGCCACCAGTATTTTGCAAAAAAAAATGTTTCCCCCTGACTGCTGGGACCCACCAGACGGGCCACCGTATTTCGCGAAAAAAACATTCCCCCACCTGTCAGCTCGGACCCACCGGAAGTGCCTCCTTATTACGCACAAAAAAAATGAATACTCGCCCGGCTAGCTGGGACCCACCTTGCTGGGAGGCTGACTTGTGGGCCTACTAAGTTGACGGGGACGAAGGGCTTTGTCAACTTAGTCAATATGAACGATTCTAGCTCCAGTGACCGTACGATGTCCATCCAACGGCCGTAGTGCTTCTTCAACCTCTGGTCTTCTTGCTCCAGCCGCCCAAAGCAGCGCCAGTCATGCCGCATGCTCCTGCTTCCCGTGGCCGGCTGTGCTGCCGCAGAGGCCTCACCGCCCCATACTATTCCCATCGCTGGCCAGGCCCTGTGGCAACGGCAGCCTCACACCGCAGCCGAACCAGTGAACCCTCGTAGTCCTCTCCGCGCGGGCTTCCACTGCTGCGTCGTCCCCTTCCTAGGCCTCGTCGTCGTCCACCGCCGTGGTGCTCTCCGCGCGGCGTGGTCAACGTGGTCAAGGAACGACTTCCATCGGAAGAGTACTGTACGTGGAGGGGCTGACAGCTGGGTCCATGGCCACAACACCGTTTTTTTTGCGATTTGCCAAGTAAGTCGCTTTGTCAGGCCTGTTGGGCTGCAAATCTTTCAAGACGAGGAGAGCTTTCATTCGGCTGGCCGAGAAAATGGCCCATCAGTAATGAGAAATGGGCTGTACATTTTTAAAACACATCAAACCGGCAATTAGTTTCAAATATCTTTTTTTCATTTCAAGATTTTAAATTACATTAATTTTTATGCGTGGAGAATTTGTTGGATTTTATATTGATATACATTTATTTTTTAAATCAGTTTGAATGTGAGTCGAAATTTCGGGATTAAAAACAGTTCAGACCGCATCAAAATATGCAAAATTTCGTATAATTTTTTAACCGTTGCCACAATATGGACTGTAATGCTAACAAAAATAATATGGGCTCCAAAAAAACCTTAAGAATTAGCAAATGGGCTATAAATTATCAGAAATAATGGTAGATGGGCTGTATGCTGTTTTCCACAGATTTGAGGCTTTCCTAAAAAAAGGTTGACGCACAAGCACTGACTGTTGGATGTCCATCCAATGGCCGTTGTGCTTCTTCAATCTCTGCTCTTCCTGCTCCAGCCACTCAAACAAGCGCCGGCGGGACTGCCTGCTCCCTCTTCCTCGCGGCCGGCTGTACTGCCGCGCAGGCCTCACCGCCCGACCGTACTCCCATCGCTGGCCTAGCCATCCCTCTACTCACCCACACCTGATGTTATTCTCCGGCGATGGCAGACGAACCAGTAAACCCTCATACAGTCATACTCCCCTCCGCGTGGGAAACAATTGTCGAGTCTTCCCTGCCTCCGTGTCGTCCCCTTCCTAGGCCTCGCCGTCGTCCACCGCCCTGGTGCTCTCGGCGCGACGTGGTCAACGTGGTCAAGGAATGACTTCCATCGGACATGGACTGTACGTGGAGAGGCTGACAGCTAGGTCCACGGCTGCAGCAAGTGCCTCCTTATTACACGGAAAACAATGATTCCTCCACCTAATAGCTGGGACCCACCGGACGGGCCATTGTATTTTGCGAAAAAAACGTTTCCCCATGACTGCTGGGACCCACCAGCTACATCTTCGCATGCAAGGAAGTGCGTCCGGGCAAAAAAAATGATTCACCCCCTGACTGCTGGGACCCACCAGCTACATCTTTGCAGGCAAGGAAGTGCCTGACAGTCGGGACCCACCTGGTCAAAGCGTACGTAGCGTTGTCATTCTGGTCGCGAACGTGTACGTACATACTGGTCGATGTAGAGGCCCGCACGTGTCGTAGTAGAGGCGTGGACGTAGCATGTACACGTACGTACAGCGGCCAGGGTGCAAGAAAGAAACTACGGCCACGTATGTGTACATACGGGCAGGGTCTCGAACGTCTACTCGCGCATACATATGACCAGGGCTCGTGTACATTGCTGGGTCGGAACGTAGAAACAACGTCGTCGTCGTGTTCATGGGGAGGCAACGGAATGCGTGGGAGCCAACCGGCTGGCTCGGAACGGAATGCGTGGTCATGTTCATCGGGAGGGCTTGGACGGAACATGCGATGGAAACGAAGCCTGGCGTACCGCACAACGGAGGAAACGGACCTCCTACGTTCGGAATGGGGTCTTGTTCATCGGGATGGGTCTGGTGTACCGCAAAACGGAGGAAACGGACCTCCTACGGTCGAAACGGGGGTCCTGTTGATCGGGAGGGGTGTGGCGTACCGCAAAACGGAGGAAACGGATTTGTGTTGGAGCGCTAGGTCGAAACGGGGGTCCTGTTCATCGGGAGGGGTGTGGCGTACCGCAAAACAGGACTCCACGGGATACTGTTCATCTCCACCGTCGACCCCCTCCAGCCTCCACGAGCTACTGTTCATCCACCGTCGACCTCCTCCAGTCTCCACCTGCGACTGTTCATCCACGGGCTCCTATTCATCTAGCCTCCACCACGCACTACTCCACCGGCTACTGTTCAACCAGCCCTCTCCACGGGCTCCTGTTCAACCACCCCTCCACGGGCTACTGTTCATCCTGCCCTCCACCATCTACTGTTCATCCTGCCCTCCACGGGGTGGTCCTGTTCATCCAGCCCTCCACGGGGTCCTGTTCATGCAGCCCCAACCGGCTCGATCGATCGGGGTCCTGTTCATCCAGAGGCAACACCATGGGGTCCTGTTCATCCACCCCCACC
>NC_041390.1:92342788-92372733 GCF_002162155.2 Triticum dicoccoides
ATCCAGAGGCAGCATCGATCGGCTTCAGTTAGCAACAGTAGCGAAGGAATCGCTCGATCGGGTTTAGTTAACAGCCATCGATCGCTCGGGTTCAGTAACGCGTAGCTTGTAGTGCAATCGCTCGGGTTCAGTTAGAGCCCAACGCCTCGCTTAGGTTCAGTTAGAGCCAACGCCTCGCACACACGCGCGTACGTGTACGAGAGAAATGCGCATCGCTCGGCCCCTGACCTCCCACCGTAACCGGGAACTCCCCGAAATTTTCCTCCCCTCGCTTCTACCATGGTTTTTTCCGTCATGGACGGCCCAAAGAATGTCATGCAGCTGTGTCTTCGGCCCGCCCAGGACGAAAAGCCCATTTTCTGTCATGATTTTTGTCATAGAAGTAGGAGCCCACCACATCTACGATGATACCGGGTTTTGTCACAATTATCATCATAGAAGTGTCATATGTATGACAGAAAAAATTTCGTTCGGCCCAAAATGTCACGGATGTGTCTTTTTTTGTAGTGATGCATGAAAAAACAAATTTGTCTTAAACAGGACAGTCTGTAGTAATCTAAACATCAACCATACTTATGTAACTCCAAAAAATTTGAATAATTAGGACAAAATAAAAAAAATTGTATAGAAGTACTGTGCAAAAAGTTTCAGAAGATTTTGACATTCTAGTAAAAAATGTAAATTCACGCACTACAGCTAAAGTTTCTGTTTTTCCACTCCACAAACCAAACAAGCAATCTAATCATCCTAAAGGCAAACTTGGCACATTATTTCAATAATACAATGGATTTGTACAAGGGGTTACTTATTTTTGTTGGAAACTTTATGTAATCGAGATTCACAAAGTTTCCATGGGCATGAACAAAGTTCAAGGAGCTCCCCCACTTCAACAGTGCTCGTCCTTCTTACTTTCACTTTTCTTTTTGAAAAGTTTTGGGTTCCCCACTTTATTTTTTGTTTTTAAACTTTATAAAAGCACACAACAGAAATAAATGACTCTCTAAAACTTCCGGGTTGTCTCCCTGGCAGCACTTTCTTTAAAGCCATTAAGCTAGGCATATAGTGCTCAAGTAAGAGAGAAGTGCATATTTCAACCCCGAACTCTTGTCCTGGTCTAATTTACAACCCCGAACTCCAATACCGTCTAAATTACAACCCCTAACTCTCAAAACCGGCTAGGATTCAACCCTCCCCTCTTTGTTGACCAGTTTTGACCGGTCAACACGTCCCGTCAGCATGGCACATCAGCATTATTTTTAAAAAGCTGTAAAATAAAAAAATCCAGGAAAAGAAGTAAAAAAATCAAATTTCCAGGAAAAAATCAGGGAAAATAAATAAAATCGAATTTCTGAAAAACAAAAATATCGATATTTCCATGAAAAACCAAAAAATACTTAAAATAAAAAAATCCAAGGAAAAAAATTCAAATTCCCAAGAAAATTATATAAAAACTGTAAAATAGAAAAAATCTAGAAAAAGTAATTTCCAAAAAAGTTCAAATTTTTTGATTTTTTTCCCCGAAAATCACGGAAAAAGTTTCCAATTTTTTTTCGCAAACTTTTTTCAGAAATTTGGTTTTTTTCCTGATTTTTTCTCGATCTTATAGATTTTTATTTATATTTTTCTTGAAATTTTGAATTTTTTTCCGACGTGGCATGCTGATTGGACCTGTTGACTAGTCAAAACTGGTCACCCGTGGTCAAAACCGGTGAACAAGGAGGGGAGGGTTGAATTCTGACCGGTTTTGAGAGTTGAGGGTTGTAATTTAGATGGTATTGAAGTTAGGGGTTGTAAATTAGACTAGGGCAAGAGTTCGGGGTTGAAAAATGCACTTCTCTCCTCAAGTAATGAATCCACCCGGATCCCAAGGTATATCAAAGCCAATTTTAATTAACAATTATTTGTGATTTAGTAGTGATCACAAAGTAACATATATCAAGTAACGACAAAGTCTAACTCTCTTCCTATGCATCGGCATGTCATAAAAGAATAATTCACGCACATCAAGTAAAGGCCAATGCATAGTATAAATAGTTTCTTGCAATTTTATTGTATTGGAAACATAGAGAGGCGGAGATGTAGTTCCTCTCTCATAATAATTGCAAGTAGGAGCAGCAAGCACATGCATATTATATTCATCAAAATCATCATGTGCAATAGTAGAACGCAACCCATCAATATAATCCTTAATAAGCACAAACTTCTTCGATATAGTGTCGTTTGGAGAATTCAAAAAGATAATAGGACTATCGTGTGTGGGTGCAATAGCAACAATTTCATTCATAACATGAGGAACTATAGCAAGTTCATCTCCATAAGCATAACTCATATTGGCATCTTGGCCACAAGCATAGCAAGCATCAAGTTCGTCAAAACGGGATATCTTAAACGAATCAAAAGGATCGTAGCAATCATCCTTCGGTAAGCACGAAGTGAAATTAAACAATGTATGAGATAAAGAGTTACTCTAATTATAAGGTGGGCACGGGTGATCAATCCGCTCTTCCTCCTTTTGTTCTTCGCTCTCCTCCCCATCTTTTTCATCCAATGAGCTCACAGTGTCATCAATTTCTTCTTCCATAGTTTCCTGCAAAATATTAGTCTCTTATTGGACATCGGAGACTTTCTCAATAGATGCATCAATATCCAAATTGTATTCATAATTCGCATAGCAATATTTAAGTATAGCAAATTTTTCAGGCCTATAAACATCATCATCAAAAGCTTCATACTTTTCAAACAAAAATTCAATTTCATAAGCACCCTTAAAAGCAACGAATTCTTCTATTTGTTCCACATCATAGTAATCATAAATACCATTAGCATAAGGAGACAAGGTTCCATTATCATTAAATTTGCATGAAAAGGGAAGGTGTGGAGCCTTCATCCTAGAGCAATAAGTATAATCATATCTCAAGCATAAATTCCGAGCATACCAATGCAACATATGAATTTGAGCCCATAACAGTTTCTCTTTTTGAGTCAAGCGATAATCCCTAAAGTATTCACGTTGACCCAACGTGTCTCCCATTATATAATTGAATGGGGTTTTCTCAGGATTTTTAAAGTAGTGCATAATATCTTTCACATAACGAGCATCGAGGGTTTTAGGAGGTTCCCCATCTCCATGAGTAGCAAGTACACCTAATATTTTTGGTATTTCGTGTTACATATCCATAACTAAAGATAGAGAAGAACTTAGAATAGCAAATAAAATCTATTTAGTGATAAAGCAAACAAGCACACACGAGAATATTCACCCCATGCTATTGCTCCCCGGCAACGGCGCCAGAAAAAGGTCTTGATATATAACCCACAAGTATAGGGGATCAATTGTAGCCTTTCTCGACAAGTAAGAGTGTCGAACCCGACGAGGATCTAAAGGTAGAACAAATATTCCCTCAAGTTGTATCGACCATCGATACAACTCTACGCACACTTTATGTTCACTTTACCTAGAACAAGTATGAAACTAGAAGTACTTTTGTAGGTGTGATAGGATAGGTTTGCAAGATAATAAAGAGAGCGTAATTAAAAAGTAGGGGTTGTTTAGATAAAGAAACAACTAAGTTAGTTTTAGTGGAGAGCTTTTTGTCACAAGAAAGTTATCTATCCCTAGGCAATTGATAACTAGATCGGTGATCTTTATTGCAATTTTATATGAGGGAGAGGCATAAGCTAACATAATTTCTCTCCTTGGATCATATGCACTTATGATTGGAACTCTGGCAAACATCCATAACTACTAAAGATCATTAAGGTAACACCCAACCATAGCATTAAAGTATCAAGTCCTCTTTACTCTCATACGCAAACAACCTACTTACTCGGGTCTGTGCTTCTGTCACTCACGCCACCCACCATAAGCAAATCATGAACATATTGCAAACCCTACAGCGGGGCTCACACTTGCGCGACACGGAGAGCACCATAGGACAACACCAAAAATAAAACATGCAATTCAAACCAATCACAATCATCAATTAACCCATAGGACAAAATGGATCTACTCAAACATCATAGGATAGCCATACATCATTGGGAAATAATATATAGCGTTGAGCACCATGTTCAAGTAGATATTACAATGGGGAGAAGGAGTGTTACACCGTTGCATAGAGGGTGAGAGAGTTGGTGATGACGGCGGCGAAGTTGTTGGTGTAGATCGTCGTCACGATGATGGCCTGGCGGCGTTCCAGCGCCATTGGGAGAGAGGGGGGGGAGAGCCCCCCTGCTTCTTCTTCTTCCTTGACCTTCCCCCTAGATGGAAGAAGGGTTTCCCCTCTGGTCCTTGGCCTCCACGGTGGCGGAGGGGCGAGAGCCCCTCCAAGAATGGATCTCTCTCTCTCTCTCTGTTTCCTTCTGTTTCTGCGCTCCCCGATTCTGGCCTTTCGCCATTTCTTAAATTCCCGGAGATCCATAACTCCGACTGGGCTGAAATTTTAACATGATTTTTATCCGGATATTAGCTTTATTGTGGCAAAAGAAGGGCACCAACCGCCTTACGGAGTGGCCACAAGGGCCTAGGGAGCGCCCTACCCCCTGGGGCGCACCCCTGCCTTCTGGACACATCGGGCTTCGTCTCGCGTTGATTCTTTTTCCCAAATATCACATATATTCCAAAAAAATCTCCGTAAATTTTTATCGTGTTTGAACTTCAGGGGTGCTCTGCATTTATGTTTTGTGGTCTCAGAAAGGGCTAGGGAAATACCATCTTGTTATATTATATCATGATTGTTTTGAGAAAAAGTGTTGTCATCTGAGATTTATTATTATTGCTCGCTAGTTGATTATGCCATTGATATGAGTAAATGTGAGACCTAAATGTTATTGTGAATATGGTTAGTTCATAATCTTTGCTGAAAACTTGAATGTTGGCTTTACATATTTGCAACAACAAGATCAAACCGAGTTTGTAAAAGTTTTCTTTATCACTTTTAGTTTGTCAATTGAATTGCTTGAGGACAAGCAATGGGTTAAGCTTGGGGGAGTTGATACGTCGCCGTCGTACCTACTTTTCCAAACTCTTTTGCCCTTGTTTTGCACTCTAACTTGCATGATTTGAATGGAACTAACCCGGACTGACGCTGTTTTCAGCAGAATTGCCATGGTCTTATTTTTGTGCAGAATAAAAAGTTCTCGAAATGACCTGAAACTTCACGGAGCCAAGTTTTGGAATTAATAAAAAATATTGGCGAATGAATCAGCAGCAGGGGGCCCACACCCTAGCCATGAGGGTGGGGGCGCGCCCACCCCCCTAGGGCGTGCCCTCCGACCTTGTGGGCCCCCTGGACCTCCACCAACCTCAACTCCAACTCCATATATTCACTTTCAGGGAGAAAAAAATCAGAGAGAAGGATTCATCGTGTTTTACGATATAGAGCCACCGCCAAGCCCTATTCTTCCTCGGGAGGGCAGATCTGGAGTCTGTTTTGGGCTCCGGAGAGGGGAATCCGTCGCCATCGTCATCATCAACCATCCTCCATCACCAATTTCCTAATGCTCACCGCCATGTGTGAGTAATTCCATCGTAGGCTTGCTAGATCGTGATGGGTTGGATGAGATTTACCATGTAATCGAGTTAGTTTTGTTAGGGTTTGATCCCTAGTATCCACTATGTTCTAAGATTGATGTTGCTATGCCTAATGCTTGTCACTAGGGCCCGAGTGCCATGATTTCAGATCTGAACCTATTATATTTTCATGAATATATCTGTGCTCTTGATCCGATATTGCAAGTTATGGTCACCTACTACGTGTTATGATCCAGCAACCTCGGAGTGACAATAGTCAGGACCACTCCCGGTGATGACCGTAGTTTGAGGAGTTCATGTATTCACTAAGTGCTAATGCTTTGGCCCGGTACTCTATTAAAAGGAGGACTTAATATCCCTTAGTTTCCAATAGGACCCCGCTGCCACGGGAGGGTAGGACAAAAGATGCCATGCAAGTTCTTTTCCATAAGCATGTATGACTATATTCAGAATACATGCCTACATTATATTGATAAACTAGAGCTAGTTCTGTGTCACCCTATGTTATAACCGTTGCATGATGAATGTCATTTGACATAATTATCCATCATTGATCCATTGCCTATGAGCTTGTTTCATATTGATCTTTGCTTCATTACTTTTCTGTTGCCACTATTCTGATTGCTACAAAACTACTATTTTTACTTTTGCCACAGTTACCGTTACTTCCATACTACTTTGCTACTAAATACTTTGCTGTAGATATTAAGTCTTTCAGGTGTGGTTGAATTGACAACTCATCTGCTAATACTTGAGAATATTCTTTGGCTCCCCTTGTGCCGAACCAATAAATTTTGGTTGAATACTCTACCCTCAAAAACTGTTGCGATCCCCTATACTTGTGGGTTATCAAGACCTTTTTCTGACGTCGTTGCCAGGGAGCATAGCTCTATTCTTTGAGTCACTTGGGATTTATATCTATTGATCACTATGAGGAATTCGAAAGATCAAACAACCAAGATTTTTCCCTCAACTACGAGGGGAGGTAAGGAACTGCCATCTAGCTCTGCACTTGATTCTCCTTCTGTTTTGAGTAAACTTGCGACACCTACACCTGCTATTGATTCTGATATGTCGCATGTTATTGATGATGCTACTTCTGCTATGCATGATGCTTATGATGAAACTACTTCTCTACTTGATAATACTGTGCCACTAGGTGAATCTCTTGATGAACAACTTGTTATGGTTAGAGAGAATGAAATTACTGAAACTAATGATATTATTGAAAATGATGATTATGATTCTCCCCTAGATATGAATTGCATGTTGTTCCTGAGGGTTATGTTATGGATGAAGAAACTGCTAGAGACTTCTTTGCTTGCAATGATAGAGAGGATCTTAAGAAACTGTTAGCTAAGCTAAAAGAAAAATCCTTGAATGCTAGAATGAAATATGATCCCGCTTTTGCTACTTCACCTATCTTTGTTACTGATAAGGATTATGAATTCCCTGTCGATCCTGAGTTAATTACTTTGGTTGAATCTGATGCTTTTCATGGCTATGAATCTGAAACAGTTATGGCACATCTTACTAAATTGAATGATATATCCACCCTATTTGCTTGTGAGTAAAAATTCTCTATTACTATATCCTTAAATTATTTCCTTTCTCATTAATGGATGATGCTAAGTTATGGTTTAATTCCCTTGCTACTGGTTGTGTGCGTAGTCCCCAAGATATGATTTATCACTTCTCTGCAAAATATTTCCCCGCTCATAAGAAACAAACTGCTTTAAAAGAAATATTTAGTTTTGTGCAAATTGAAGAAGAGAGTCTCCCACAAGCTTGGGGGAGGCTTCTCCAACTACTTAATTCTTTGCCTCATCATCCTCTCAAGAAAAATGAAATACTTGATATCTTTTATAATGGACTAACCAATGCTTCTAGAAACCACCTGGATAGTTGTGCTGGTAGTATTTTTAGGGAAAGAACTGTTGAGCAAGCTGAATTGCTATTGAATAATATACTAAGTAATGAAAATTATTGGACACTTCATGAACCAACTCTGAAGCCAACTCCGAAGAAAAGGGGTATTTGATGACCCACAAGTATAGGGAATCTATCGTAGTCCTTTCGATAAGTTAGAGTGTCGAACCCAACGAGGAGCAGAAGGAAATGACAAGCGGTTTTTAGTAAGGTATTCTGTGCAAGCACTGAAATTATTGGAAATAGATAGTGTTGTGATAAGGTAATTCGTAACGAGTAACAAGTGACAAAAGTAAACAAGGTGCAGCAAGGTGGCCCAATCCTTTTTGTAGCAAAGGACAAGCCTGGACAAACTCTTATATAAAGGAAAGCGCTCCCGAGGATACATGGGAATTATCTTTGTCGGAGTAATGGGCCACGGGTAGGCCAACCCGAGCCCCAGAACCTTTCAAGACATCAGGCCGGCTGCGCCCCCCAAGACCCCAGGACGAAGAGCCGCCTCCTGAGGAGTCGGCAGCGAGACAACCGACTGCCCGCACACGGCCGAGTCCCAGGGACGACTTCCAGAGAAGCCGGCTTTGGGGAGTCAGCCTGCGACTCCAACAAACCCCATGAAATCATCAAAAGGGACGAGGCAGGGGCGTGGCTACAGCGAAGCCCACCCTCGCCCCTCACCAAGGGCAGGCATGGCCACAGCACGCCGTACCCTGGAAGATCTCCGTGCGGCGTGGCACTGTTGCCATGCCGGCCCTGACATCAGCACCACAGGGCCGAATCCTGTACCCACGACGGCTTGTCTGTACGGCCTAGAGGCAGCAGGCCCCACCAGTCAGTGAGACCTCGGCAGATGGCAGGAGAACCACCAGTCGGACCCGTCGGGAGTCGGCCCGGGGGAGTCGGCCGAGCCCTCCCCCGGGGCCCACGCGCCATTAATCAAGATGTGATGGGGAGTGGCAACAGTGATCGCCCGCCAGGCGGCGAGGCTGTTGCCATGACCTCATGATCAAGCCCGCGTCATCAGAAGCACGGCTACAGTAATCAGCAGCCGGCAAGACCCGCCCGCGGTGGACGCGGCCTGTCAGCTCCGTACCAGGCCAGTCGGCGGGGCCCGCCAGTCGGCGGGACCCAGTGGTCAGCAGAGAAGACGGAGGTCAGAGGCACTGACGGCTGGGCCCGCGTCCAGCCGGATTACCATTGTACCCCTGGGGGATAGGCCTATATAATCCCCCCAGGGCACCCATGCAAAAGGTTGGACCCCATTAGCTCTAGACCAGATCATATAGAAGGGAGAGAGCTAGCCTTGCCCTCTCCTGCCACTAGAAAACAGCTCAAGGAGCAACTATGTAAACACTTTGCCATAGTGACCATGCGGAGACCCTGTAGAGCACCAGTAGGGGTATTATCTCCCCGGAGAGCCCCGAAGCTGGGTAAGATTCACCGGCGTGCATGTCTTCGCCTCATCCCGTTTCCAGGCACTGGCGACGTTCTACTCGCCCCCACCATGATAAGCCACCCGTTGGCATATGTCGCACCAAACCCCCGACATTTGGCGCCCACCGTGGGGCCTGGTGCACCGCTATCCGGAAATCTGTTCTGGACGGGAACCCTTTTCCTCCCTGGCGAGCGCAGCCAGCCAGGCACGCCAGCCGGAGTTTGCGCTGACGTGCTAAGCGGCGTTGAGATCGCCTACGCGGTCAGCTCCTTGGCCGAACTTGTCGGCGAGGTCCGCCTCTCCGACGAACCTGCATCCAACGCAGGCATGGGCGGCCCCGAGAACCTCCTCGCGGGCCTCCTCGATCAACTCCATGTTTCCGCGCGAGCCTGCCGTAGACTTGGAGTCCGTAGGCTCCACTGACCTGATGCTGGTCGACTCCGACACCGCGTCGCTCGACGCGTTCCCCACCAACATAGTGGTCTACGACGAACCTCTCCCCCGCGCAGAGAGAAATGGAAGCACCGTCACCGAGGTGCTAGTCATCAGTCATGACGAGCTCCCTGGCGGAGGAGCGCTCGACTCACTCGGCTCGGCACTGCAAGACCTAACTACGCCCATTCCGGAAGACGCTGACGCAGAGACGTTGGAGGCGCGCCGCCTTCAGCTCATTGAAGGCGCGAAGAAGCTGGCCAGCATGAGGCGCTTGTTCGAAGCCTACCAGCGGGAGATGGATCGCGCCGTCGGCGGCTCGCCGGCCCCAGCGGGGCCCAGCCGCCTTGGCGCGTTCCGGCAGCGCGGCGTAGACATCGCCAACCTGTTCGGGGCAAGCCGCCTTGTGTATGCTACACCAGCGGAGAACATTCGAGACGCCCAGGCAGCGGCGGACGAGCTGGACAATTTCGAGGGTGAAGAACGCCGCCTCATGATGGAGCGAGTCCAGCGGCTCCTCGACGCGGCCACCGCGCAGAACGAGGCCGGCTGCCGCACGAAGGCGCCTCAACGGCCCAACGACGACCTTCACCGAAATCAAGGCGCAACGTCTCAGACGCCGACTGGCGGCGCCCGAGGAAGAAGAGACAAGGAGCCGGCTGTTAGCTACAGTCGGACTCTCATTACCATAGAGTGCGACCGAGACGGCCGCCCAAGAGCAGTGGAACGATGGGACGACTGTCCGCCCCCCTCCCCTCAAGGAGAGGCGGGTCTCCCCGCCACCTGTTGACCATCCGACTCTCGGTGATCGCCTTGGACGCCGAGAGGGAGTTGGAGAGAATGACGCCCGCCACCGGATCGACCGACTTCACCGATCCTTGGCACTGGAAGAAGAAGACGAGCTAGGTCCGCCTTATTTCGGGCTCCGCATTCGGGACGAGCCCTTTCCCAGAGGGTTCACGCTCCCAAGAGACACGCCCAAGTATACCGGCTCCGTGAAGCCGGAAGACTGGCTAGTCGACTACTCCACGGCTGTCAGCATAGCAAACGGTAACAAGCATGTCGCCGTAAAGTATGTTCCGTTCATGCTCTAGGGCATGGCCCGGACATGGCTGAACAACCTAAAGCCCCACAGCATCAACAGCTGGGTCGACTTCACCGAAGCATTCATCCGCAACTTCACCAGCACGTACAAGCGTCCTCCCAAGCCTCGTCAGCTCTCCTTGTGCGTGCAAGGCCCTGACGAGTCGACTCGCGATTACCTCACGCGTTGGGCCGAGCTCCAAAACTCTTGCGAGGGCGTGCACGAGGTGCAGGCCATCGAGTACTTCACAGCCGGGTGCAGAGAAGGCACTCTTCTCAAGCACAAGCTCCTTTGCAACGAGCCAGAAACCCTCGACGAGCTGCTGATCATAGCGGACAAGTACGCCACGGACGACTCCTCCATGAAGGCGGAAATTCAAATTAGCACAACTAGCAAAGTGGCTCCTCAAGCTCCAAGAACTCCGGCGGCGGACGCTGGCCGGCGACAACAGCAGGGCGACAACAAGCACAAGGCCCCGCAGCCTGCTTCCAACAGCCGGCAGGTCGTGACCGTTGAAGCCCAATAGCCAGATGAGAAGCCCCTGCCCAAGCGATAGAAAGGCGGCAAGCCAAACTGGTTTCCTACCTTCTCCTATGAGCAGACCATGGATGGACCTTGCAAGTTCCACAGCGGTGCAAAGCCATCGAATCACACCACCCGGAAGTGCACTGGCTCACCAGGATCGCCAAGGGAGACGGCCTCCTGCCTCCCCCGCCTACTGGGCAGCCGCCTCCGCCTCCGCCCCAGCAGCCGGCTATCAGGCCAGTCGGCGCGGTACAAGACGAATACCCCAAAGAGCATGGAGCCTATGTGGTGTTCACTAGTGTGGCTGATGATCGACGCAGCAGGCGGCTGCAGTGACGAGAGGTGAATGCAGTAGCGTCGGAGATGCCAGAGTTCATGCACTGGTTTGAGAAGCCCATCAGCTGGAGCAGGGCTGACCACCCAGAAGTGATGCCGAGTCCAGGCTCCTATGCCTTGGTCCTGGACGCCACCTTTGCTACGGACAAACGAGCCATGCGTTTCTCGCGAGTTCTGATAGACGGAGGCAGCAGCATCAATATCCTGTACAAGGACACCATGGAGAAGTTAGGAATCAAGCAAAGACAACTTCAGGACAGCCGAACTGTGTTCCACGACATTGTTCCTGGGCTTTCCTGCTCGCCAATCGGCAAGATCCTGATGGACGTCCTCTTTGGAGACAAAGATCACTTCCATAGAGAGCCTATTTGGTTTGAGGTGGTGGATCTTGAGAGCCCATACCATGCGCTGCTTGGCCGACCTGCCTTGGCCAAGTTCATGGCGGTCCCCCACTACGCCTACCTCAAGATGAAGATGCCTAGTTCCAGGGGAATTCTGACTGTGGCTGGCGAGTACCGGAAGTCGTATGCTTGCGCTGCTGAGAGCAGTCGTTTGGCCGAGTCCCTGGTAATCGCGGCTGAGAAGCGGCTCCTTGAGCGAGTTGTGGCGATGGCCGGCAAGCAGCCCGAGGTATCGCCCAACCCAAAGGAGTCGGAGGCTGAGGGTTCGTTCAAGCCAGCCAAAGAGACAAAGAAGATACCCTTGGACCTGGAGCACCCAGAGAGGTACGCCGTCGTAGGTGCAAACCTCGACAGCAAATAGGAAGGCGAGCTCGTCGATTTCCTCCGTGAGAATCGGGACATCTTCGCGTGGTCCCCCAAAGACATGCCAGGTGTACCGATAGAATTCGCTGAGCACAAGTTACATGTCTGATCTGATGCAAAGCCGGTTAGACAGCCCCTGCGCCGCTTATCAGAAGAGAAGAGAAGAGTTTTCGGAGAAGAGATAGCTCGACTCCTAGCAGCCGGCTTCATTATGGAAGTGTTCTTTCTAGAATGGCTAGCAAATCTGGTCCTGGTATTGAAGAAGAACAAGCAGTGGCGAATGTGTATTGACTACACGAGCCTCAACAAGGCCTGCCCCAAGGACCCATTTGCTTTACCAAGAATCAATCAGGTGATAGACTCCACAGCCAGATGCGAGCTGTTGAGTTTTTTGGATGCATACTCAGGATATCACCAGATCAAGCTAAACCCGGATGACAGACTGAAAACCGCATTCATCACGCCGTTTGGAGCCTTCTGCTACCTCACCATGACGTTCGGCTTAAGGAACGCCGGCGCCACCTTTCAGCGTTGCATGCAGAAGTGCCTCCTCAAGCAGCTCGGCAGGAACGCCCATGTTTACGTGGATGACGTGGTAGTGAAGTCGGAAAAGCGTGGAACACTGCTGGAAGACCTCAAGGAGACTTTTGAGAACCTGTGCCGGTTCCAGATCAAGCTCAACCCCGAGAAGTGTGTCTTCGGAGTACCAGCCGGCCAGCTCCTAGGCTTCTTGGTATCTGAACGCGGCATAGAATGCAACCCAGTAAAAATCAAGGCCATTGAGAGAATGGAGGTACCCAGCCGACTGCTGGATGTGCAGAAGTTCACCGGCTGCTTAGCGTCCATCAGCCGATTCATCAGTCGGCTGGGCGAGAAAGCTCTCCCCCTATACCAACTCATGAAGAAGACCACTTTTTTCGAGTGGAACCATAAGGCGGATGAGGCTTTTCACCAGTTGAAGAAGATGCTGACTACTCCACCCGTCCTGGCAGCTCCAACTCCCAAGGAACCTATGCTCCTGTACATCGCCGCCACCAGCCGAGTAGTCAGCACGGTCATTGTAGTGGAACGCAAGGAGGAAGGAAAAGCGCTACCTATCCAGAGACCAGTATATTACCTGAGTGAGGTACTGTCGACCTCCAAGCAGAACTACCCCCACAACCAAAAGATGTGCTATGGCGTACAGTTTGCTGCCAAGAAATTGAAGCCTTACTTTCAAGAGCATCCAATCACGGTGGTCTGCACGACCCCAATTGCCGAGATCATTGGTAGCCGAGATGCTTCTGGCCGACTAGCCAAGTGGGCCATAGAGCTGGCTCCTTACACCATCCACTACCAGCCCCGCACCGCTATCAAGTCACAAGCACTGGCCGACTTCCTCGTCAACTGGGCCGAGACCCAGTACCTACCTCCAGCGCCTGATTCCACCCATTGGCGGATGCATTTCGACGGCTCCAAGATGCGCACCGGCTTGGGAGCCAGCGTCGTCCTCACCTCCCCCAAAGGCGATAAGCTCAAATACGCGCTGCAAATCCACTTTGCCGCCTCCAATAACGTCACCGAGTACGAGGCGCTCATTCACGGGCTCCGGCTTGCCAAAGAACTTGGCATCTGCCGGATCTTGTGTTATGGCGACTCGGACTTAGTGGTCCAGCAATCATCCGGCGACTGGGACGCGAAAGATGCAAACATGGCGAGTTACCGTTTCCTCGTGCAGCAGCTCAGCGGGTATTTCGAAGGGTGCGAGTTTCTCCATGTGCCAAGAAATGACAATGACCAAGCAGATGCCTTGCCACGAATAGGCTCTACCCGCCAAGCAATACCATCTGGCGTCGCCCTCCAACGCCTCCTCAAGCCGTCTGTCAAGCCTTCACCAGAATCAGACTCCATTTTTGTGCCGGCTCCTCCCGAAGACGGCGGATCCGACTCCAGGGCTCCGGCAGTCGGAACAGGGATTTTGGCGGAAGACCCCAAAGATGCCACAGTCAAACCCAGCCCGGGGACTGCGGTGGCGGACTCGAAGACTCCAGAACTCGGCCCAAGGACCGCGCCAGTCGGCCTAGCGACTTCATCAACCCAGCAAGCGGCTGTTGACTCCAACCCGCCGCCTCCCAGCCCAACCGCCCACGTCCAAGTCGCAGTTCTGGCAGTCGAAGAAATAGCAGCACCCTCATGGGCCCAGCCCATCCTCAAATTCCTGGTGAACAAAGAGCTACCGACTGATGAGACCTTAGCTCGGCAAATACAATGCCGGGCGGCATCCTACACCATAGTTAACAGAGAACTGGTCAGGCGCAGCGTCACTGGTGTATACCAGCGCTGCGTAGAGCCAGAGCAAGGCCAAGCGATTCTCAAAGACATCCATCAAGGCGAGTGCGGCCACCACACGGCTTCAAGAGCACTCGTCGCCAAAGCCTTTCGACACGGTTTCTTCTGGCCAACTGCCTTGGAAGAGGCCAAAGAGTTGGTCCAAAAATGCAAAGGCTGCCAGAAGTTTAGCTCCAAGTCGCACCAGCCAGCTTCTGCACTCAAGACCATCCCCATTGCCTGGCCTTTCGCAGTTTGGGGTCTAGACATGGTGGGACCATTCAAGACAGCACGAGGTGGTTTAACTCACTTACTTGTCGCAGTGGACAAGTTCACCAAGTGGATAGAAGCAAAGCCAATCAAGAAGCTGAACGGTCCGACTGCCGTAACTTTCATCTCCGATATCACAATTCGATACGGCATACCACACAACATCATCATTGACAACGGCACAAATTTCGCCAAAGGCGCCTTGGCCCGTTTCTGCGCAACACAGGGCATCCGACTGGACCTAGCGTCCGTTGCCCATCCGCAGTCAAACGGCCAAGTGGAGCGAGCAAACGGCCTCATCCTGTCCGGCATCAAGCCTCGGCTGACCGGGCCTCTAGAGCGCTCGGCTGGCTGCTGGCTCGATGAGCCGCCAGTCGTCCTCTGGAGTCTACGCACGACTCCAAACAAGTCAACCGGCTTCACGCCCTTCTTCCTCGTCTAGGGTGCCGAAGCTGTCATCCCAACAGACATAGAGTTCGACTCCCCATGAGTCACTATGTACACCAAGGAGGAAGCAGAAGAAGCGCGACAAAACGGTGTCGATCTGCTGGAAGAGGGCCGGCTGTTGGCACTCAGCCGGTCCAGCATCTACCAGCAGAGCCTGCGCCGATACCACAACAGGAAGGTCAGGCCAAGATCTTTCCAAGAAGGCGACCTTGTGCTCCGGCTGATCCAGCGAACAGCCGGCCAGCACAAGTTGTCGGCACCTTGGGAAGGCCCTTTCATCATCAACAAAGTACTGGGCAACGGCTCCTACTACCTGATTGACGCTCAGAAGCCCCGAGCACGCAAGAGGGACGACTCCGGCAAGGAGACAGAGCGGCCATGGAATGCAAATCTCCTCCGAAGATTTTATAGTTGATGCAGTATGTACCGCGCTACCTTTTGTATTAAAGTACCAAGACTTCGGGCCCCCCGAGACAAGCTCGGGGACTGCCCTCTTTTGTCTATATGATAAAAATTATGCCTACAAGTACGTTACTCTTTGTCATGCCGCTTGGCACCAGGCTCGACGAGTCGGCCCTGGGACTTGCCGCCTTGCACTATGAAATGCTTCCTGCAGCCGGACAAGTAGTGTGTAACACCTAAACCGTCTTCTGTCAGAAGCCGCAGCTCGCAGAGCGACTGTACGGTGGGCAGGGGTAAGGTAGAATGGGTGTTCGCATGAAAAATGGTTAAGGACTCAAAGCATAGAACATACCTCAAAACGGCTTCCAGCCTTTCTCGCAAACCGACTCTCGGATAGTCGGGTTGCCGCCTTCTATCCAACTTACTCAAAAACTCTTTAAAACGGCTACGTACTTGCTTTCCCAAAGTAGCCAAGCACTTGATCCAGCAACAGTCTGCAGAGCGGCTGTCCGATTGGCAAGGTAGTCAACTAAGAGAAAGCGGCAAAGGAAAAAAGCCAAAAGAGTAATGAGCAAGAAAAGATAGAACTCAGATAAATATATTTACATAACATAGGCCCTTGGCCGAATTTTTGAGCAGAGGTTCAAAATACACCCCGCGGGTGGAATTATGCGAATTAACAAGTTCTTCAAAGACTACTGAAGCAGACAAAACAAAGATACAGCGGCAGCTTAGGAAGCAGCAGACGGATTCGGAGGGTCGGAGGAGGCGCCAGCGCCAGGCGTCGAGGTGGCCGGCTGGCTAGTCTCGGCTTGATCGCCTCCAGCGGCAGTCGGGTCGGTCGCACGCGACTCGTTGATGGAGGCACAGTCGAGCTGAGGCTGGCCGTCTGCTCCGTCTTCTAGTGCCTCCGCCTTGCCTCCGTCCTCCGCCTCGCCTTCATCCTCGACGCTGGAGCCAATCACCTCCATCGAGTCCTCGCCGTAATCTGGGTTCATCCCAAACCACTTTGGCGGTACCTCCTCGCTGTCTTCAAACCGCTCGGGGACGAAAATGCTGGTGTCGATGTACTCGGCGATCGCCGCAGCATGCTTGACAAGGGCGTCCTCCGCAGCCGCCAGCTCCGGCTGGGCCTCCGACCGAAGTGTGGCCAACCGGTCCAGATCAAGCCCCGTATACCATGCCTTGACGAACTCTAAGGCCCGGCGCGCTCCAGCTCGGGCCGAAGAGCCCTTCCAGGCCTCAAGGCGACCAGCCGCGACCTCTAGCCAGTCGGCCGTCAGGCTGGGGGTGCGCGGAGCCTGCATATCCGGCCACAGGGCGGCAATCGCCTGGGCACCAACACGTTGAAGCCGGCGCATCATCCGGTGAGCCGGCCGAAGGCGAGCCTCGATGCTCAGTATGTGCTCGTCAAGAGTTCGGGGGGCGTCGGCTGCAATCTCTGCGCCCTCCGACCTTCACGTTCAGCCTCGATGGCTTGGATGGCGGCCTGCGACTGCCCAGGGAAGAAGTCTGCAAAGACAGGAAGAAACGAAGAAGCTAGTCAAAAACCAGGAGTCGGCACGACTTAAATCGGCAGCTCGAAGAAAGAAAATAAAGAGGCTCACCATCAACGATGTCTTCAATCTCGTGGAAGCCGTAGGACAGCAGCGCCTCCTTGTTAGACCAGGAGGAGCGCTCGCCCGCGAAATCGGCCAGGAGGGCGGTTTCCATCTCCTCCGCCTCCCTCTGCGACTTCACAAGCAGCTCCTTCTGCTCTGCCAATTGAGTGGCCAGCAGATCACGCTCCGTGGCGAGCTTGCTGCACTCCTCCTCTTTGGCGCGCAAAGCGGAGTTGGCGTCGCTCCGCTGCTGTTGAAGAGCAACGTTGGCCCATGAGAAGAAGAAAGAAAGAAGGCGTCAAGCCACCAGTAAAGAAGGTCGCCGAGGAGATCCGGCCTGACTGCTCAGCAGTCGGCCTGAATCTCGGGGACTACAGCCCGCGGGTGCGCCAGCGCGCCCCCACGAAGAAGGAAAAAGACTTACTCCGGCTCTCCGAGAGATTGGCGGTCCACTTACCCAACGTTGGAAGGTCACCTTTGGGTACAACAATACGATCCTCGAAGAAGAGAGTGTCCTTGTCATCAAGGCGGTAGCACTTGTACTTGGGTTGACTCTTGGCAATCCCAATCTTCACCTTTTTCACCATAGCATCAAGAAGCTGGGCTTGGCGAATCTGGTCTTCCAAGGTAGGAGAGACTTGAAGGTTGGCGAGGAAACCTTGAGGAACAACTTGCAGATTAAGTTTGCGGAAAGCTTCACAAAGCTCGGGTTGATAAGGCTTAAGAATCAGACTGTTGCAATAAGCTTTCCTGCTCAATGCGTCAGCAATCACATTGGCCTTGCCTGGAGTATACTCGATACTCGGATTATACTCTTGAATCATTTCGACCCATCGAGTCTGCCTGAGGTTGAGATTAGGCTGAGTGAAGATGTACTTGAGACTCTTGTGATCAGTGAAAATGTCCACTTTTCTTCCCAATAAGAGATGTCTCCAAGTCAAAAGAGCATGCACAACTGCCGCCAACTCGAGATCATGAGTGGGGTAGTTCTTCTCATTAGGCTTCAACTGGCAAGAGGTATAAGCAACAACTTTCTTCTCTTGCATCAAAACTGCGCCAAGATCTTGGAGAGAGGCATCACAAAAGACCTCGTACAGCTTGGATTCATCAGGCGGAGTCAGAACTGCTGCAGTGATCAATTTCTCTTTCAACGTGTTGAAAGCAATGTCACACTCCGGAGACCAAACGTACTTGACGTGCTTCTGGAGAAGATTTGAGAGAGGCTTCGCGATCTTAGAAAAGTTTTCAACGAATCTTCGGCAGTAGCTTGCGAGACCGAGGAAGCTATGGAGTTGCTTCACGTTCTGAGGAGGTTCCCAATTCACAATTGCAGACACCTTCTCAGGATTCATGGCAATGCCCTTGGCAGAGATGATATGACCAAGATAAAGAACCTCATCGAGCCAAAATTCGCACTTGGAGAACTTGGCGTAGAACTGGTGTTCCCTGAGCTTATCAAGCACCAAACGCAAATGCTTGGCATGATCTTCCTTGTTCTTCGAGAAAACCAGAATGTTGTCGAGATAGACCACAACGAAGTCATTGGTGTAGGCGTTGAAGATGAAGTTCATCATGCGAGAGAACGTTAGAGGAGCGTTGACGAGGCCAAAAGACATGACAGTGTATTCGTATGAACCATAGCTTGTCCTGAAAGTCGTCTTGGGAATATCTTGCTCACGGATTCGAATCTGATGATAACCCATACGGAGATCAAGCTTGGAGAATACTTGGGCACCTTTGAGTTGTTCGAACAGCTCGTTGATATTGGGAAGTGGGTATTTGTTCTTGATGGTCTTCTTGTTCAATGGACGGTAGTCAACACAAAGTCGGTCCATTCCATCCTTCTTCTTCACAAAAAGAACACCACAACCCCACGGAGAAGAACTAGGCCGGATGAGACCCATTCTCTCTTGAATATCGAGTTGCTTCTTCAGCTCCTTCAACTCTTCAGGTTCGAGCTTGTAAGGACGCTTGCACACAGGTTCCATGCCGGGCTCAAGATCAATAACGAATTCAACTGGCCGGTGCGGAGGCATTCCTAGAAGCTCTTGTGGAAAGACGTCTTGATATTCGCAAACGACTGGAATCTGCGAGATAGCATCCAGTTCACCCTTCTCATTGAGAGAAAACAGACGGATGGTATCATCATGAGCGGCGAAGACAATTACATCCTCAGACGAATGAGTCAATTGAATCTGTCTGGCTGCACAATCAAGCTGAGCCTTGTGCTTAGAAAGCCAATCCATTCCGAGAATAAGATCAATATCCGAGTTGCCAAGAACCATTGGGGAAGAAAGGAACTTGTAGTCGCCCAAGGTGATAGTAACATCTGGCACCTCCAGACTTGCACTCAAACATTTGCCAGGAGAAACGATATCCATTTGTTTACCCAAATGAGACGAAACAAACTCATGCTTGGTAAAAAATGGCTTTGACATGAAACAATGCGATGCACCAGTGTCAAAAAGAACTCTTGCGGGAATATCGTTAACAGGAAGGTTACCCATGATGACATCTGACAAATCCTCTGCCTGAGCTCCATTCATCAAGTTGACCTTGGCGTGCTTGGGGTTATGCTTGACCACAGCTGTACTTGCCGATCTCACAGGAGGAGGAGGAGGAAGACGCCTCTGGTTGAGACACTTGTTGGCATAGTGACCCTTCTGTTGGCACTTGTTGCACGTGACCTCTGAAAGCGGACGGTGATACGGAGCACTCAATCTTGGAGCTTGAGACGAAGTCTTGTTCTGAAAGTCAGGGTTGGGTGGGTGGGAAGAACCACTGCCACCTTTGCTCTTCTGCTGATACGGCTGACGGAACGGAGGAGGAGGAAGCCAATACTTCTGCCACTTGGCCACTTGAGTAGAGGAAGAAGGAGTAACATCTCTGACTCGCTTCTTGGAAGCATCACGCCTCAACTGAGCAGCCTCTTGCTTCAGTGCCATGTTGTAGAACTCATCGTATCTCAAGGGCTCGAAGAGAACAAGAGCTAGCTGAATTTCTTCTCTAAGACCACCCCTGAACTGATATATCATGCTCTTCTCATCAGGTACGTCCTGCTTAGCAAAGCGGGCGAGCTTCTGAAACAACTTGTTGTAGTAATAGACAGACAAAGAGCCTTGCTTCAGGTTGCGGAATTCCTCACGCTTGCTTTCAACCACACTCTGGGGAATATGATGAGCTCGGAAATCTCGACGGAATTCATCCCAAGTGATAACACGTCCACCTCTGGAACCCTTGTACTGCTGTAACCATTCTGCAGCTTGATCTTTGAGTTGGAAGGAAGCGAACTTGACAAAGTCCTCAGGCCTGACGTTGCTGCACTCGAAATGCTTGCACAGATCCACAAGCCAATCGTCAGCATCGGTTGCCTCAACACAATTGCTGAAAGTCTTTGGCCCATTAGCAAGGAACTGGTTGAGTGTAGCAAAGTGATTCTGATTGTTGCCTTGGTTCCCTTGGTTGCCTTGATTGCGCTCTTGAAGAATTTGCATGATCAACTGTGTGTTTGCATTGGTTGCGGCCATCACAACTTGCCATGCCTCCAGAGGAGGTGGAGGTGGTGACGGATCAGGATTTGGAGTCGTGCGCGTTGGAGGAGCCATCCTGAAGAGGTTGACCACCATTAGCACATTGATAGACAAATATTGAAGCTGAATCCAACGGAATGAAAATTGCAACATATAGTCTTCACATCCGAACAAAATGAACGAATGCATTCCTCTTGAAATGGTCACATATCCATAAATTGAGAAGCCACTTAGAATTTAGGTAGAGAAATAAATCAACAAGGTACGGATCAAGAACGAATAATCGGTAAGAAATCCCAATCTCAAACCAATATCCGTGGAAGAAGAATTAGAGCTACTAGAATTCCCACCTATGAAACTCCCGAACCTTTCCAGTTATGCAATCAGGTGTTGGGGATACAGGGGAAGCATAATATCTCACCCAAACTAGCAAATCCTACATCCAGCTGTATCCATCCTTCAACACATAACCGAGAAAAACTTCGGAAACCATCTACATCAACCTTCGAAAAGCATCCATTATACAAGTTATGGTGATACTCCCGAACTCCAGCCCCAGTACTGGATGGCGTCGAGGTTATCTCACCAACGAACTGCATAAAAGAGATTTTCGATGTCGGCGTACTAAACTCAGGTATTCCAGAACTGCAACAATAAAATTATGACGACAACACCTCAGAGCTCAACTCCCCGGGACACTTCCACAAAACCCCTGACAGGAGGCACCAAGACAATGTTCATCATAAAACCATCGGAATGATTCCAAGATACCCGCGTGATACTAAATTTTTTTTAGTGAAATTTGAGAAGAAAAAAGTCAAAACTCTACGTCAGGATGCCTTACCAGAGCAATGAGGAGACTGGGGAGTAAAAAGAATTCCTAAACTCTCCGATATATAATTCCTAATGACTCAAAACATTTTTCTAGACACAACTCGGCCGCTAAAAACGATCAAGCAATGGGGCTCCTAAGGTCGGGGAAGGCTCTGATTACCAACTTGTAACACCCTCGATGCGACTATATCTCCCACGTGTCGAGGCACGACTTAGAGGCATAATCGCATTGAAGGCATATGTCGCAAGTTAGGCAATCTTCACAACATCCCATGTAATATAGATAATAAAAGGGGAGATAACATAGTTGGATTACACTCGCCACGTCAATCAAGTACATAAATAACATTACATCATCCAAACACTCATGGCCCGACTACGGCGCCAAAATAAAAGATAACCCAACATGCGACACGGTCCCAATCAACCCCAACTAGGCACCACTACTGATCATCAGGAAAGGAAACATAGTATCGTTGAGAGTCTTCGTCGAACTCCCACTTGAGCTCGAGCGTGTCACCTGGAGCGGAATCATCAGGCCCTGCATCTGGTGTAATAGTAATCTGTGAGCCACAAGGACTCGGCAATCTCGCACCCTCGCGATCAAGACTATTTAAGCTTATAGGTAAGGCAAGGTAAAAGTATGAGGAGCTGCAGCAAGCGACTGGCATATATGGTGGCTATCCTGTACGCAAAAGAGAGCGAGAAGAGGAGGCAAAGCGGAGTTGGCGTCGCTCAGCTGCTGTTGAAGAGCAGCGTTGGCCCATGAGAAGAAGAAAGAAAGAAGGCGTCAAGCCACCAGTAAAGAAGGTCGCCGGGGAGATCCAGCCTGACTGCTCAGCAGTCGGCCTGAATCTCGGGGACTACAGCCCGCGGGTGCGCCAGCGCGCCCCCACGAAGAAGGAAAAAGACTTACTCCGGCTCTCCGAGAGATCGGCGGTCCGCTTACCCAACGTTGGAAGGTCACCTTTGGGTACAACAATACGATCCTCGAAGAAGAGAGTGTCCTTGTCATCAAGGCGGTAGCACTTGTACTTGGGTTGACTCTTGGCAATCCCAATCTTCACCTTTTTCACCATAGCATCAAGAAGCTGGGCTTGGCGAATCTGGTCTTCCAAGGTAGGAGAGACTTGAAGGTTGGCGAGGAAACCTTGAGGAACAACTTGCAGATTAAGTTTGCGGAAAGCTTCACAAAGCTCGGGTAGATAAGGCTTAAGAATCAGACTGTTGCAATAAGCTTTCCTGCTCAATGCGTCAGCAATCACATTGGCCTTGCCTGGAGTATACTCGATACTCGGATTATACTCTTGAATCATTTCGACCCCTAGAGTCTGCCTGAGGTTGAGATTAGGCTGAGTGAAGATGTACTTGAGACTCTTGTGATCAGTGAAAATGTCCACTTTTCTTCCCAATAAGAGATGTCTCCAAGTCAAAAGAGCATGCACAACTGCCGCCAACTCGAGATCATGAGTGGGGTAGTTCTTCTCATTAGGCTTCAACTGGCGAGAGGTATAAGCAACAAATTTCTTCTCTTGCATCAAAACTGCGCCAAGACCTTGGAGAGAGGCATCACAAAAGACCTCATACGGCTTGGATTCATCAGGCGGAGTCAGAACTGGAGCAGTGATCAATTTCTCTTTCAAAGTGTTGAAAGCAATGTCACACTCCAGAGACCAAACATACTTGACGTGCTTCTGGAGAAGATTTGAGAGAGGCTTCGCGATCTTCGAAAAGTTTTCAACGAATCTTCAGCAGTAGCTTGCGAGACCGAGGAAGCTACGGAGTTGCTTCACGTTCTGAGGAGGTTCCCAATTCACAATTGCAGACACCTTCTCAGGATTCACGGCAATGCCCTCGGCAGAGATGATATGACCAAGATAAAGAACCTCATCGAGCCAAAATTCGCACTTGGAGAACTTGGCGTAGAACTGGTGTTCCCTGAGCTTATCGAGCACCAAACACAAATGCTTGGCATGATCTTCCTTGTTCTTCGAGAAAACCAGAATGTCGTCGAGATAGACCACAACGAAGTCATTGGTGTAGGCGTTGAAGATGAAGTTCATCATGCGAGAGAACGTCGGAGGAGCGTTGACGAGGCCAAAAGACATGACAGTGTATTTGTATGAACCATAGCTTGTCCTGAAAGCCGTCTTGGGAATATCTTGCTCACGGATTTGAATCTGATGATAACCCATACGGAGATCAAGCTTGGAGAATACTTGGGCACCTTTGAGTTGTTCGAACAGCTCATTGATATTGGGAAGTGGGTATTTGTTCTTGATGGTCTTCTTGTTCAATGGACGGTAATCAACACAAAGTCGGTCCGTTCCATACTTCTTCTTCACAAAAAGAACACCACAACCCCACGGAGAAGAACTAGGCCGGAGGAGACCCATTCTCTCTTGAATATCGAGTTGCTTCTTCAGCTCCTTCAACTCTTCAGGTCCGAGCTTGTAAGGACGCTTGCACACAGGTTCCGTGCCGGGCTCAAGATCAATAACGAATTCAACTGGCCGGTGCGGAGGCATTCCTGGAAGCTCTTTTGGAAGGACGTCTTGATATTCGCAAACGACTGGAATCTGTGAGATAGCATCCAGTTCACCCTTCTCATTGAGAGAAAACAGATGGATGGTATCATCACGAGCGGCGAAGACAATTACATCCTCAGACGAATGAGTCAATTGAACCTGTCTGGCTGCACAATCAAGCTGAGCCTTGTGCTTAGAAAGCCAATCCATTCCGAGAATAAGATCAATATCCGAGTTGCCAAGAACCATTGGGGAAGAAAGGAACTTGTGGTCGCCCAAGGTGATAGTTACATCTGGCACCTCCAGACTTTCACTCAAACGTTTGCCAGGAGAAACGATATCCATTTGTTTACCCAAATGAGACGAAACAAACTCATGCTTGGTAAAAAATGGCTTTGACATGAAACAATGCGATGCACGAGTGTCAAAAAGAACTCTTGAGGGAATATCGTTAACAGGAAGGTTACCCATGATGACATCTGACGAATCCTCTGCCTGAGCTGCATTCATCAAGTTGACCTTGGCGTGCTTGGGATTATGCTTGACCATAGCTGTACTTGCCGATCTCACAGGAGGAGGAGGAGGAAGACGCCTCTGGTTGAGACACTTGTTGGCATAGTGACCCTTCTGTTGGCACTTGTTGCACGTGACCTCTGAAAGCGAACGGTGATACGGAGCACTCGATCTTGGAGCTTGAGACGAAGTCTTGTTCTGAAAGTCAGAGTTGGGTGGGTGGGAAGAACCACTGCCACCTTTGCTCTTCTGCTGATACGGCTGACGGAACGGAGGAGGAGGAAGCCAATACTTCTGCCGCTTGGCCACTTGAGTAGAGGAAGAAGGAGTAACATCTCTGACTCGCTTCTTGGAAGCATCACACCTCAACTGAGCAGCCTCTTGCTTTAGTGCCATGTTGTAGAACTCATCGTATCTCAAGGGCTCGCAGAGAACAAGAGCTAGCTGAATTTCTTCTCTAAGACCACCCATGAACTGATATATCATGCTCTTCTCATCAGGTACGTCCTGCTTAGCAAAGCGGGCGAGCTTCTGAAACAACTTGTTGTAGTAATAGACAGACAAAGAGCCTTGCTTCAGGTTGCGGAATTCCTCACGCTTGCTTTCAACCACACTCTGGGGAATATGATGAGCTCGGAAATCTCGACGGAATTCATCCCAAGTGATAACATGTCCACCTCTGGAATCCTTGTACTGCTGGAACCATTCTGCAGCTTGATCTTTGAGTTGGAAGGAAGCGAACTTGACAAAGTCCTCAGGCTTGACGTTGCTGCACTCGAAATGCTTGCACAGATCCACAAGCCAATCGTCAGCATCGGTTGCCTCAACACAATTGCTGAAAGTCTTTGGCCCATTAGCAAGGAACTGGTTGAGTGTAGCAAAGTGATTCTGATTGTTGCCTTGGTTCCCTTGGTTGCCTTGATTGCGCTCTTGAAGAATTTGCATGATCAACTGTGTGTTTGCATTGGTTGCGGCCATCACAGCTTGCCATGCCTCCGGAGGAGGTGGAGGTGGTGGCGGATCAGGATTCGGAGTCGTGCGCGTTGGAGGAGCCATCCTGAAGAGGTTGACCACCATTAGCACATTGATAGACAAATATTGAAGCTGAATCCAACGGAATGAAAATTGCAACATATAGTCTTCACATCCGAACAAAATGAACGAATGCATTCCTCTTGAAATGGTCACATATCCATAAATTGAGAAGCCACTTAGAATTTAGGTAGAGAAATAAATCAACAAGGTACGGATCAAGAACGAATAATCGGTAAGAAATCCCAATCTCAAACCAATATCCGTGGAAGAAGAACTAGAGCTACTAGAATTCCCACCTATGAAACTCCAGAACCTTTCCGGTTATGCAATCAGGTGTTGGGGATACAGGGGAAGCATAATATCTCACCCAAACTAGCAAATCCTACATCTAGCTGTATCCATCCTTCAACACATAACCGAGAAAAACTTCGGAAACCATCTACCTCAACCTTCGAAAAGCATCCGTTATACAAGTTATGGCGATACTCCCGAACTCCCGCCCCAGTACTGGGTGGCGTCGAGGTTATCTCACCAACGAACTGCATAAAAGAGATTTTTGATGTCGGCGTACTAAACTCAGGTATTCCAGAACTGCAACAATAAAATTATGACGACAACACCTCAGAGCTCAACTCCCCGGGACACTTCCACAAAACCCCTGACAGGAGGCACCAAGACAATGTTCATCATAAAACCATCGGAACAATTCCAAGATACCCGCGTGATCCTAAATTTTTTTTAGTGAAATTTGAGAAGAGAAAAGTCAAAACTCTACGTCAGGATGCCTTACCAGAGCGATGAGGAGACTGGGGAGTAAAAAGAATTCCTAAACTCTCCGATATATAATTCCTAATGACTCAAAACATTTTTCTAGACACAACTCGGCCGCTAAAAACGATCAAGCAATGGGGCTCCTAAGGTCGGGGAAGGCTCTGATTACCAACTTGTAACACCCTCGATGCGACTATATCTCCCACGTGTCGAGGCACGACTTAGAGGCATAATCGCATTGAAGGCATATGTCGCAAGTTAGGCAATCTTCACAACATCCCATGTAATATAGATAATAAAAGGGGAGATAACATAGTTGGATTACACTCGCCACGTCAATCAAGTACATAAATAACATTACATCATCCAAACACTCATGGCCCGACTACGGCGCCAAAATAAAAGATAACCCAACATGCGACACGGTCCCAATCAACCCCAACTGGGCACCACTACTGATCATCAGGAAAGGAAACATAGTATCATTGAGAGTCTTCGTCGAACTCCCACTTGAGCTCGAGCGTGTAACCTGGAGCGGAATCATCAGGCCCTGCATCTGGTGTAATAGTAATCTGTGAGCCACAGGGACTCAGCAATCTCGCACCCTCGCGATCAAGACTATTTAAGCTTATAGGTAAGGCAAGGTAAAAGTATGAGGAGCTGCAGCAAGCGACTGGCATATATGGTGGCTATCCTGTACGCAAAAGAGAGTGAGAAGAGGAGGCAAAGCGCGAGCGGGAAACTAGAGAACAACCTGCGCAAGCATTACTCCAACACCGTGTCCACTTCCCGGACTCCGCCGAGAAGAGGCCATCATGGCAACACACTCAGTTGATTCATTTTAATTAAATTAAGGTTCAAGTTATCTACAACCGGACATTAACAAATTCCCATCTGCCCATAACCGTGGGCACGGCTTTCAAAAGTTCAAATCCCTGCAGGGGAGTTCCAACTTAGCCCATGACAAGCTCTCACGGTAAACGAAGGAATAGACCTCCTCCCAAGACGTTCCGATCAGACTCGGTATCTCGGTTCTTCAAGACACTTCGACAGGTTAAAACAAGACCAGCAACACCGCCCGAATGTGCCGACAAATCTCGATAGGAGCTGCACATATCTCGTTCTTAGGGCACACTCAGATAGGTCAAGCTACGAGTAAAACCAACCCTCGAGTTTCCCCGAGGTGGCCCCGTAGGCTGCCTGGTTCGGACCAACACTCAAAGGAGCACTGGCCCGGGGGGGTTTAAAATAAGATGACCCTCGGGCTCTGGAAACCCAAGGGAAAAAGAGGCTAGGAGGCAAATGGTAAAACCAAGGTTGGGCATTGCTGGAAAAGCTTTAATCAAGGCGAACTATCAAGGGGTTCCCATTATAACCCAACCGCGTAAGGAACGCAAAAATCCGGGAACATAACACCGATATGACGGAAACTAAGGCGGCATGGAACAAAACACTAGGCGAGAGGCCGAGCCTTCCACCCTTTACCAAGTATATAGATGCATTAAGATAACATGGCAATATAATGATATCCCAACAAGTAAATAAATGTTCCAACAAGGAACGGTCTCCAATCTTCACCTGCAACTAGCAACGCTATAAGAGGGGCTGAGCGAAGCGGTAACATAGCCAATCAACGGTTTGCTAGGACATGGTGGGTTAGAGGTTTGACATGGCAATTTGGGAGGCTTGAAAGCAAGTAGTAGGCATCGTAGCATTGGCATAGCAAAAGAGCGAGCAATCTAGCATAGCAAACATAGTAGTGATTTCGAGGGTATGACCATCTTGCCTGCACAGTTGTCAGAGTTGACTGGATCCTCGAAAGCAAACTCAATGGGCTCCTCGTTAGCGAACTCGTCTCCTGGCTCTACCCAAACAAGACAAACAAGCAACAAAGACACAAATCAACCACGTGCAACTCAAACAACATGATGCAAATATGATATGCTATGCGGGATGCGATGCGGGATGCATATGCAAGATGTGACAGGAAATGCAAGAACCTGGCCTCAACTTGGAAATTCAAGTGTGCCACTGGAAAAAATGAGATGAAATCGCTTGAAAACGATATAAAGAACACCGGAATCGGAGTTACGGTTTGGAAATGGCAAGCGATTCAATTATGGCACCGGTCTGCGATTTACAGCAAGTAGCCATCTAAATGCAATGAGATGAACATGCTACAGCACCCAAACATGACAACAAAATACATGGAAGGGATGCATTCAAGATGCTTAACAAAAGTATAGCACGGAGCTATGGCCAATTCATCCATTAACAGGTTCAAACAAGCATGGCAAAAATGCATATGGCAAACAGATTTCAGACTTAGTGAAATCAACACTTGTCTGGAATTTCAGATCAGATAGCACTCTTCGGAGCAACAAAGCTACATGCTACAGGACCTGAACAAGGCAAAGGAAAGTATAGCATGGAGCTACTCAAAGAGCTTAACAAAAGTCCCTTAGTGACCTTAAGCCAAAAGGGATCAGAAAATACAATTGCAAGCATGTGAACATAGCAAAAACATAATCAGTTTTCAGACTTAGTGAAAAACTGGCACATGCTGAAACATAACTCAAGTAGGCATGTTTACGAGCTCGATGCACTCAATACGGAGCAAGTCATGATATGCTAAGCATACACCCATCAATAATACACAAAATGCAAACTAGACATGGCAAGAACAATAGCATAGCATGCACGGATCAACTACAACATCATCGGCAAAATTGCAAACAAGTTGACAATCTGCCCAGATTCATGAAGTAGCAAAAGTAGAGCTCGATTGACTCAAGCTAGGGTGCTCCATAATTGCAAACAAAGACATGGATGGATAGAGCACTACAAGATTAACAACACATCCTTACTGATCATCCTCAAAAGAGGCACGGATCACTAGGAAACAACATGAACATATGGCCATATGAGATAAACAGCTCAAGGACTTAGTGGAATTGCTAAGTCCCTGAAATCAGAATTACAAGTGCACCACTTTGCAAGCTTGTGCTATTCACCACACACATCACAAAAATACATGGGTTGCACCTCTGGAAAGATGACAAAACCCTTAACAAAACATATGTAGAACTCATGGGCATATCATGCACACAATAATCATGACAAAAATGACAAAAAGCTAAAAGGAGCAGCAGATCTGACAAATATCTCAAGTAGCCCTTTTCTAACAGCATTTCGGGCATCAAGATGAACTCAAATGAAAATGATGCAATGGAATGAAATGATGTACTCTCTGAGATGAACATTTTGATATGCTATATGCCAAAACGGAGTTACGGATGCAAAGTTACGAGGCTATGAACATGAGCACTTGAAACTAGAAAAATCGGGAACTTAGTAGAATTTCGACCTCCGGATCTAGGGTTTGACCGCGGCACGGATTTCGTTGCAGCCCGGATCTCACCGGAGAGATCCGCTGGAGAGCGAGGGGAAGGTGCGTCGGCGACGGGGAGGGGCCGGGTGCACCGGAGCGACGGCCGGAGCGCGGGGCGGCGCCGCCGACGAGGTGCGCGGCGGCGGGGCGACCGAGGCGAGGCGCGGCGCGGCGGCCCGGTGGGTGCAGCGAGGCGGCGGGGCGGCAGCCTGGTGGGTGCAGCGAGGCGGCGGGGCGGCACCGGCAACGGCGGCTGGCGGAGGAGCGGCTGCGCCGGCGAG
>NC_041390.1:92373162-92388679 GCF_002162155.2 Triticum dicoccoides
GCATCAAGGAGCGGGGCGGCGCGGTGTGGATGGGCTCGGGGGGCCCGACTCGGGCTCGCCCGGGCCGGCGGCGGGACAGGCGGCGGGGTGCCACGTGGCAGCCTGCCACTGGTGCGGCGGGCGGCGGACGGTGTCCGGCCGGCACGGACGTGTCCGGCGCGGCGCGGTGGATTTTTAGGGTTTCAGACGAGGGGGATCCGGATTTTCGGGGAGAGGCCTTTAAATAGAGGTAGAGGGAGTTAGGAGAGTCCAAATGAGGTGCGGTTTTCGGCCACGCGATCGTGATCGAACGATCTATGATGGAGAAGGCTTAGGTGGATTTTGGGCCAAATTGGAAGGGTGTTGGGCTGCAACACACACGAGGCCTTTTCGGTCCCTTGGTTAACCGTTGGAGTATCAAACGAAGTCCAAATGGCACGAAACTTGACAGGCGGTCTACCGGTAGTAAACTAAGGCCGCTTGGCAAGTCTCGGTCCAATCCGGAAATGTTTAATCCCCACACACGAAAGAAAGGTAGAAATGACCACCGGAGGAGAACGAAGCGCCGGAATGCAAAACGGACAACGGGGAAAATGCTCGAATGCATGAGACGAACACGTATGCGAATGCAATGCACATGATGACATGATATGAGATGCATGACAACGACAACAACACACGGAGACAAAAACCCGAACCCGAGAAAATAAAATAACTTAACGCCGGAAACGGCAAGAGTTGGAGTACAAATTGGGAAAGTTACATCCGGGGTGTTACATCGACGTCGCTCTCCGCCTGGTCGGCGAGGAACTCACGGGCCGGCCCCGAGGTGTCGGCTGGTGGGTGGAGGAGGGGATTCTAACCAAAGCCAACTGGTCAAAGCAAAACTCGGCAATAAAGAAGACAATCCAAAGAAAGAAAGGAAAGGCGACTCACCACGGGCGGGGGTTGGCGCGGGAGTACGGCCCCTTGCCGAACCGCCAATCCTCCAGGAGCCTGCTGTCCGAGAGGTAGTTCACCATGAAGGCCACCTCTTCGTGAGGCATGTCCTTGGTGCACATCCGACACGGGTCGCGGTGCCCGCTCATCTGGCATATCATATGGGGACGGCCTTGGAGTGGGAGAACTCGGCGCGAGACGAAGGTGGCTAGCAGGTCCGGACCAGTCAGACCCTCCGACTGCGTCAGCACTCGGAGTCGCGTGATGGCGCCGACTCTTGCAGGCGTCAGCGACTTGGCCCGGTACGACCAATTGGGCAGTCGCCCAGCCGGCGGGCCGGCTTCGAAAGCCGGCAGGTTGACCTAGTCCCCCCTCGTGGAGGCGTTCTTGACGTAGAAGTAGGATCTCTGCCACATCTTCACCGAATTGATCAGCGAGATGGAGGGGAAGGGATTGTTGGCCCCCGACCTTCGCACGACGATGAAAGCGCCGCACTGAGCCGGCACGCCCGCAGGCTGGGTGCCGAGCTTGGAGAAGAAGAACTCCCCCCAGAGCTCGAGGGTGGGGAGGACTCCAAGGAAGCCCTCGCACATGGCCACGAAGGTGGACAGCAGCACCACTGAGTTGGGGGTGAGGTGGTGCGGCTGGAGGCCGTAGAACTCGAGGAAGGACCGGAAGAAACTGCTCGCCGGTAGCCCCAGCCCGCGCAGGCAGTGCGAGCGGAAGATGACCCGCTCGCCCTCCTGCGGTGCGAGGGAAATCTCCCCCTTAGGCGCAAGACGCACCTGCACGCGATCCTCGCCGGGGAGCCGACGAGTCCGGCGGAGGAACTCGATGTGGTCTTCGTGAACTTCAGAGCCGTCCCAGTTGCCGGAGCGCACTGGGGGAGGCGCGGCGGCAGAGGAAGAACTCATCGCAAGCTGTCGCCGCAGCGTTCGCCGGATCTTGGGCACGTGACGGGGAGAAGAAGAAGAGGAAGGAGGAGAGCGAGGAGCAGCAAGAAGGAAGAGAACGAGGAGTAGTGGGAAGGAGGGGCGCGCGTGCCCCCCTCTTCCCCCTACTTATAGCCTCGTGGGCTGCGAAGCCGAGGGGGCGGCCGTGGGGATTTACTGCGCCCACGACCCCATGACCCCCACGATCCACGATAAAGTTACTGCACGCAGTAACTCCACGAGAATCCCAACCGTCCACCGGGGCCGCAGCGGATCCGCTCGGGCGCCGAGGCGCGGTAGTGGCAGGCCCCGCCTATGGGCCTGTCCCATCGCGCGCGTAGGCTGGCAGGACGGCCTAGCCACGTGCCCTCGCGTGACAGGCCTAGAACGGGCGGCGGCCTGGAGGCTTGGCTAGCACGCCACTTAAATCCCGCCGCGACGTTCGAAATACTGAGCGAATCGTGATTAAGTGAGTCCGAGTTGAGCAAGTCCGACTCCTTCTAGTCGGCCCGACAGAAGTCAATCAAAGACCATGTGTTGAGCACCCGGAAGGAGAAACTATTGAGGCTTCTTGGCCGATTGTCCGCGGCGCCTCACCAGCTTCGGGGACTACTGTCGGAGTAATGAGCCACGGGTAGGCCAACCCGAGCCCCAGAACCTTTCAAGACATCGGGCCGGCTGCGCCCCTCAAGACCCCATGACGAAGAGCCGCCTCCTGAGGAGTCGGTAGTGAGACGGCCGACTGCCCGCACACGGCCGAGTCCCAGGGACGACTTCCAGAGAATCCGGCTTTGGGGAGTCGGCCTGCAACTCCAACAAACCCCATGACCTCATCAAAAGGGACGAGGCAGGGGCGTGGCTATAGCGAAGCCCACCCCTGCCCCTCACCAAGGGCAGGCATGGCCACAGCACGCCGTACCCTGGAAGATCTCCGTGCGGCGTGGCATTGTTTCCATGTCGGCCCTGACATCAGCACCACAGGGCCGAATCCTGTACCCACGAAGGCTTGTCTGTACGGCCTAGAGGCAGCAGGCCCCACCAGTCAGTGAGACCTCGGGAGACGGCAAGAGAACCACCAGTCGGACCCGTCGGGAGTCGGCCCGGGGGAGTCGGCCGAGCCCTCCCCCGGGGCCCATGCGCCATTAATCAAGATGTGATGGGGAGTGGCAACAGTGATCGCCCGCCAGGCGGCGGGGCTATTGCCACGACCTCATGATCAAGCCCGCATCATCAGAAGCACGGCTACAGTAATCAGCAGCCGGCAAGACCCGCCCGTGGCGGACGCGGCCTATCGGCTCCGTACCAGGCCAGTCGGCGAGGCCCGCCAGTCGGCGAGGCCCGCCAGTCGGCGGGCCCCAGCGGTCAGCAGAGAAGACGGAGGTCAGAGGCACTGACGGCTGGGCCCGCGTCCAGCCGGATTACCATTGTACCCCTGGGGGGTAGGCCTATATAAACCCCCCAGGGCACCCATGCAAAAGGTTGGACCCCATTAGCTCTAGACCAGATCATATAGAAGGGAGAGAGCTAGCCTTGCCCTCCCCTGCCACCAGAGAACAGCTCAAGGAGCAACCGTGTAAACACTTTGCCATAGTGATCATGCGGAGACCCCGCAGAGCAGCAGTAGGGGTATTATCTCCCCAGAGAGCCCCGAAGCTGGGTAAGATTCGCCGGCGTGCATGTCTTCGCCTCATCCCGTTTCCAGGCACCGGCGACGTTCTACTCGCCCCCACCATGATAAGCCACCCATTGGCATATGTCGCACCAAACCCACGACAATCGTCAAGCTAGTTTTCATCATGCTCATATGATTCGCGTTCGTTACTTTGATAATTTCATATGTGGGTGGACCGGTGCTTGGGTATTGACCTTCCTTGGACAAGCATCCCACTTATGATTAACCCCCTTCGCAAGCATCCGCAACTATGAAAGAAGAATTAAGGTAAACCTAACCATAGCATGAAACATATGGGTCCAAATCAGCCCCTTACGAAGCAACGCAGAAAATAGGGTTTAAGCTTCTGTTACTCTAGCAACCCATCATCTACTTATTACTTCCCAATGCCTTCGCCTATGCCCAAACAATGGTGAAGTGTCATGTAGTCGACGTTCACATAACACCACTAGAGGAAAGACAACATACATCTCATCAAAATATCGAACGAATACCAAATTCACATGACTATTTATAGCAAGACTTCTCCCATGTCCTCATGAACAAACATAACTACTCGCAAATCATATTCATCTTCATAATCAGAAGGGTATTAATATGCATAAAGGATCTGAACATATAATCTTCCACCGAATAAACCAACTAGCATCAACTACAAGGAGTAATCAACACTACTAGCAACCCATGGGTACCAATCTGAGGTTTTGAGACAAAGATCAGATACAAGAGATGAACTAGGGTGAGGGAGTCCTGGATTAGGGGGTGTTCGGATGGCCGGACTATACCTTCAGCCGGACTCCTGGACTATGAAGATACAAGATTGAAGACTCCGTCCCATGTCCGGAAGGGACTTTCCTTGGCGTGGAAGGCAAGCTTGGTGATACGGATATGAAGATCTCCTACCATTGTAACCGACTTTGTGTAACCCTTACCCTACCCGGTCTCTATATAAACCGGAGGGTTTTAGTCCGTAGGACAACATACACATCAATAATCATACCATAGGCTAGCTTCTAGGGTTTAGTCTCCTCGATCTCGTGGTAGATCTACTCTTGTACTACCCATATCATCAATATTAATCAAGCAGGACGTAGGGTTTTACCTCCATCGAGAGGGCCCAAACCTGGGTAAAACTTCGTGTCCCTTGCCTCCTGTTACCATCCAGCCTAGACGCACAGTTCGGGACCCCCTACCCGAGATCCGCCGGTTTTGACACCGACATTGGTGCTTTCATTGAGAGTTCCTCTGTGTCGTCGCCGTCAGGCTCGATGGCTCCTACGATCATCAATAGCGATGCAGTCCAGGGTGAGACCTTCCTCCCTGGACAGATCTTCGTCTTCGGCGGCTTCGCACTGCGGGCCAATTCGCTTGGCCGTCTGGAGTAGATCGAAACCTACGCCCCTGGCCATCAGGTCAGATTTGGAAGTTTTAACTACACGACTGACATTTGCGGGGACTTGATCTTCGACGGATTCGAGCCACTGCCGAGCGCGCCGCACTGTCACGACGAGCATGATTTAGCTCTGCCGCCGAACAGTGCCCTGGAGGCCGCACCCGCGTCAGCTCCGACCCCTAATTCGGAGCCGACTGCGCCAATCGAGGATGGGCGGTTGGACGCCACCTCGGGGGTTGCGACCCTAACAGCGATTGAGCCAAGCACCAGCCCCGTGCTCTGCGAGACTCGTGACTCCGAGGAGCCGGACTCCTCTCCGGACTCCGAACCCTCCACGCCCCTGCCGATCGAATCCGATTGGGTGCCGATCATGGAGTTCACTGCCACGGACATCTTTCAGCACTCGCCTTTGGGCGATATCCTGAAGTCACTGAAGTCTCTCTCTTTATCAGGAGAGCCCTGGCCGGACTACAGTCAGCAAGGTTGGGGTACGGACGATGAAGAAATTCAAATCCCACCCACCACCCACTTTGTAGCCACTGCCGACGACTTAACCGACATGCTCGACTTCGACTCCGAAGACATTGACGGTACGGACGCCGATGAAGGAGATGATGAAGAACCAGCGCCTCCTAGGCCCTGGAAAGCCACCTCGTCATATGATATATACATGGTGGACACCACAAAAGAGGGAGATGGCGATGGAACAGCGGAGGATGACCCCTCCAAGAAACAACCTAAGCGTCAGCGTCAGCGGCGCCGCTCAAAATCCCGCCAAAACAAACAAGGCGATTCCAGCACGGGAGATAATAATACTCCGGAAAGCGCCGAAGAAAACCCCCTCTAGCAAGATTTAGCACAAGAGGATGGAGAAACCAGCCCTCATGAGAGAGCGGCAGACAGAGAGGTCGAGGACGATAATTATATGCCTCCCTCCGAATACGAGGCAAGCCTCGACGATGATGAATTCATCGTGCCAGAGGATCCTGTCGAGCAAAAGCGTTTCCAACGCAGGCTTATGGCCACGGCAAGAAGCCTCAAGAAAAAAACAGCAACAGCTCAGAGCTGATCAAGACTTGCTAGTCGACAGATGGACTGAAGTCCTTGCGACCGAAGAGCATAAACTCGAACGCCCATCCAAGAGCTACCCAAAGCGCAGGTTGCTACCCCAATTAGAGGAGGAAGCACTTGATGCGGCAGACCGGCCACCTCGTGGTCGCGACAGAGAGGCCTCTCGGCCCTCCACTCAAGCCACACCCCGTACCAAGGCACGGGAACATGCGCCGAACTTACGAGACATGTTGGAGGACAAGGCAAGGCAAACAAGATCGATCTACGGATCGCGTGGGCGCCCCACGGCTCGAGATGGCAACCGTCATGCCGGCCACAAATTCGGCAAGGCCGAACACAGTAGACAAGGCTCACTGGAGCTACGTCATGATATAGCCCAGTACAGAGGCGCCGCACACCCACTCTGCTTTACAGATGAAATAATGGATCATCAAATCCCCGAGGGTTTCAAACCCGTAAACATCGAATCATATGATGGCACAACAGATCATGCGGTATGGATCGAGGATTATCTCCTTCATATCCACATGGCCCACGGCGATGATTTCCACGCCATCAAATACCTCCCACTCAAGCTTAAAGGACCAGCTCAGCATTGGCTTAACAGCTTGCCAATAGGATCAATCAGTTATTGGGAGGACCTGGAAGCCGCATTCCTCGACAATTTCCAGGACACTTACATGCGACCCCCAGACGCCGATGACCTAAGTCACGTAATTCAGCAGCCAGAGGAATCGGCCAGGCAATTCTGGACACGGTTCCTAACAAAGAAAAATCAAATAGTCAACTGTCCGGACGCTGCGGCCCTAGCAGCCTTCAAACACAATATCCATGACGAGTGGCTGGCCCGGCACCTTGGACAGGAAAAGCCGAAATCTATGGCTGCACTCATGACCCGCTTTTGCGCGGGAGAAGACAGCTGGCTTGCTTGTAGCAACAATATGACCAAGAACCCTGGTAATTCGGACACCAGGGACAGTAGTGGCAGGTCGCGTCGCAACAAGCAAAAACGCCGCATTAACGGCGACAATGCTAGATACATATTGAAAGTGGGAGCAATTAGCTAAAGTAGCTCCGCGCAGAGCATTGTAGACATAGAAAATTGCAAAATACTTACGGATCTGAATATGGCAGACCCATTGACTAAACTTCTCTCACAAGCAAAACATGATCACACCTTAGTACTCTTTGGGTGTTAATCACATAGCAATGTGAACTAGATTACTGACTCTAGTAAACCCTTTGGGTGTAGGTCACATGACGATGTGAACTATGGGTGTTAATCACATGGTGATGTGAACTATTAGTGTTGAATCACATGGCAATGTGAACTAGATTATTGACTCTAGTGCAAGTGGGAGACTGAAGGAAGTATGCCCTAGAGGCAATAATAAAGTTATTATTTATTTCCTTATTTCATGATAAATGTTTATTATTCATGCTAGAATTGTATTAACCGGAAACATAATACATGTGTGAATACATAGAAAAACAGAGTGTCACTAGTATACCTCTACTTGACTAGCTCGTTAATCGAAGATGGTTATGTTTCCTAACCATGAACAAAAAGAGTTGTTATTTGATTAACGGGATCACATCATTAGAAGAATGATGTGATTGACATGACCCATTCCATTAGCTTAGCACCCGATCGTTTAGTATGTTGCTATTGCTTTCTTCATGACTTATACATGTTCCTATGACTATGAGATTATGCAACTCCCGTTTGTCGGAGGAACACTTTGTGTGCTCCCAAATGTCACAACGTAACTGGGTGATTATAAAAGGAGCTCTACAGGTGTCTCCAAAGGTACATGTTGGGTTGGCGTATTTCGAGATTAGGATTTGTCACTCCGATTGTCGGAGAGGTATCTCTGGGCCCTCTCGGTAATGCACATCACATAAGCCTTGCAAGCATAGCAACTAATGAGTTAGTTGCGAGATGATGTATTATGGAACGAGTAAAGAGACTTGCCAGTAACGAGATTGAACTAGGTATTAAGATACCGATGATCGAATCTCGGGCAAGTAACATACCGATGACAAAGGGAACAACGTATGTTGTTATGCGGTCTGACCGATAAAGATCTTCGTAGAATATGTAGGAGCCAATATGAGCATCTAGGTTCCGCTATTGGTTATTGACCGGAGACGTGTCTCGGTCATGTCTACATTGTTCTCAAACCCATAGGGTCCGCACGCTTAAGGTTTCGATGACAATTATATTATGAGTTTATGAGTTTTGATGTACCGAAGGAGTTCGGAGTCCCGGATGAGATTGGGGACATTTCGAGGAGTCTCGAAATGGTCGAGACGAAAAGATCGATATATTGGACGACTATATTCGGACATCGGAAAAGTTCCGAGTGGTTCGGGTATTTTTCGGAGTACCGGGGAGTTACGGGAATACGGGAGAAGAAGTATATGTGCCTTATTTGGCTTTAGGGGAGAGGGAGAGGCAGGCCGCACGCCCCCCAAGGCCTAGTCCGAATTGGACTAGGGGGAGGGGCTGCGCCCCCTCCTTCCTTCTCTTCCCTCTTCCCCTTCCTTGTCTCCTACTCCTACTGCATGGAAGGACTCCTAGTTGGACTAGGAAAGGGGGAATCCTACTCCCGGTGGGAGTAGGACTCCCCTAGGGCGCGCCATAGAGAGGGCCGGCCCTCCCCTCCTCCACTCCTTTATATACGGGGGCAGGGGACAGCCCATAGACACACAAGTTGATCCACGTGATCGTTTTCTTAGCCGTGTGCGGTGCCCCCTTCCACCATAATCCTCGATAATATTGTAGTGGTGCTTAGGCGAAGCCCTGCGACAGTTGAGCATCAAGATCGTCACCACGCTGTCGTGCTGACGGAACTCTTCCCCGACACTTTGCTGGATCGGAGTCCGGGGATCGTCATCGAGCTGAACGTGTGCTAGAACTCGGAGGTGCCGTACGTTCGGTACTTGGATCGGCCGGATCGGGAAGACGTACGACTACTTCCTCTACGTTGTGTCAACACTTCCGTTGTCGGTCTACGAGGGTATGTAGACAACACTCTCCCCTCTCGTTGCTATGCATCACCATGATCTTGTGTGTGCGTAGGAATTTTTTTGAAATTACTACGTTCCCCAACATAAGCGCGCCTGGAGTAACCTACAACAAGACCGCCTGGCACGATCCAAGCAGGCATAGCAATGCGGCCCCAACCCCAACCCTCGCAAAAAGGCGACGCCAGTACTTCGCGTACATAACTATGCTCTAGAGATGCCATGGGTCCAGGGGGGAGGGCACCATCACGGCACGCCCAAAAATATGGCTTAAACCGTACCAGGGCTGCCGATTTTTTAATTTTCCCTTACTTTCAGGACTCCATCCTTTGGAAGGCCTATTCGGCAGCTCAATTGCCGCACAAACGATGTAAGAACCAGGGAAGCAGACAAGCCACTCCGCATTACGGAACTCCCAGGTGGTCTCTATCACGAGCAGTATACCTGTTTCGCATATTATTCCGCAGCTTGCCCCTGGAGCGGACATGTTAGATAGTCCAACCTTTTGCTTATCGCATTATTTGTATCGTTCTGCTTTGATCACAGCCCTCGTTAATAAACAATGCATATCTTTTGTCTATTTTTGCATTACTCTTTTTTATATATATGTTCCTTAACGACATGTTGCACCCGTACACGTTGGTACGGCTAAAATACGCCAGGGGCTTTAGTACCCCTCAATATGGTGTGAGAAGTCCGAACACTTTAACAAGTACGACGCCCCGAACTTATAGCATTATATGCATCGGCTCCGAATCATGTCTTGGGTCAATAGTTGGGTTTGCCCGACTCCTACGTTTTGGTGCCTTACGTTCCGCTATATCGGCTAAGGTAGCACTAGGAGAACCACTGCGATTGTGCCCCGGTTGAGCTGGGTTGAGCACCTCAGTGGAGAAAGCTAAAACTGACTGTCATGATGAAGCGAGAGCTGGTCGTTGTTCGAGAGGTTTTTCGAGTCCCTATCGACTTATGCCACTTAGGGCGAGGAGCCGGCTCTGTCCGGCCAAGGCGTGGATAGCGCCCCGAACTCAGTCTTCTGAATACTAGGGGCTTCGCCGAAATTTAAAATTATAGAATTCTATGGCTAAGTGAGAGTGTTCACGCATTATAGTCCGGTTGCCTTGTTCGTCGGGCTGAGTGCCTCCCTCGAAGGACCCAAACATGGGAAAAAGAGCGCTCAGGTTTATCCCCGAACACCCCAGCACTAGCAGCACGGGGGCAGAAGCCGATGACTTGCCATCTCTCAGAATTGATAAACAGCCGCACAGAAGGTAATATTTTAAATTCAAACAGCATTGCTTAGCGCATATGAACAAGTTTTCAGCACACAGGACAAAACGAGCGAGTTTTACTCAAAGATTACATCCATAGAACATTCATCCGCCACAAGGCGGGAACCCTTCAAAACATCCTTATAGTAATTCTCGGGCTTGCGATGCTCTTTCCCCGGCGGTGGCCCGTCCTTCACAAGCTTCTCAGCATCCAGCTTGCCCCAGTGCACCGTAGCACGAGCAAGGGCCGTACGGGCACCTTCAATGCAGACGGAGCGCTTGATGACTTCGAGCCTTGGACAGGCCTCCACCAGCCGCCGCACCAGCCCGAAATAGCTCCCAGGCTGAGCCTCTCCAGGCCACAGCCGAACTATGAGGCCCTTCATGGCCTGTTCGGCCGCCTTGTGGAGCTCGACCAGTTGCTTCAGCTGGTCGCTCATGGGCACGGGGTGTCCGGCCTCAGCATACTGAGACCAGAACACCTTCTCCATCGAGCTGCCCTCCTCGGCTCGATAGAATGCGGCGGCATCGGATACACTCCGGGGAAGATCTGCGAACGCTCCTGGAGAGCTCCGGATTCGGGTAAGTAATAGGTAACTCATGTTTATGTGTTTGCTTTGCATAAAGAATGCCTTACCCGCCGCTATCTTCTTCACATCATCCAACTCCTGGAGGGTCTTCTGGGATTCGGCCTTGGCTGACTTGGCATTTTCAATAGCCACCGCGAGCTCGGACGCTCGCGTCTTTGAGTCAAGCTCCAAACTCTCATGTTTTTCCATGAGAGCCTGGAGCTCTTGCCGCACCTTGCCAACCTTGGCCTCATACCTCTCCCGCTCGGTGCGCTCCGAGGTTGCCCTCTTTTCGGCCTCGTCTAGCGCCTGCTTAAGGGTCGCCACCTCAGACGTGGTCCCTACAATAGCCACGATAGTCCTGTCATTTTTTGCAATTGCACCTTTTTTGTATATCTATTTAAACAAGGTATTTCTTACCTTCATTGTCCTCGAGCTGCTTCTTGGCACGCCCGAGCTCTTGCTCGGACCGCTCGAGGTCCTGCTTTAGCGTGTCCACTTCTGCAGTCAGTGCGGCGGATGCAAGCAGAGAAGCCTACATACGCATATTGACTCCTTTTTGTTAGACTCCTGTGAATTTTAATTGATCCTCTATTCGGCTTTTCTTCCCAAACGCCAAACAGAGCATCATGGGCTACTGTCTATGCAGTAATATTATTTACATATTCTTTACTTACCTCAAAGCCTGTTAAAAGGCTAGTACAAGCTTCAGTCAGTCCGCTCTTGGTGGACTGAACCTTCTGGATCACCGCACTCATAATAGTACGGTGCCCCTCGTCGATGGAGGCGCCTTGGAGCACCTCCAACATATTGTCCGGCGCCTCCGGTTGGACAGAGGTCACCGGCACGGCGGGCCTACTCCTCTTGGAAGGAGGTCGCCCGTTGGACTCTGGAACCTTTGAAGGTTCCGGAGCGGTGTCCGGCCTAGGGCCGAACTTGGAGCCCTGGGGGGTTTTATCCCCTTTACTCCTGGAGTCCGGGAGGTCGCCTTGCGGCGCCTCCAGGAGCACCTCCCCCCGGCTTGGAACCTGTTGGGATAACACTTCGGTGTCGTCCATAGGGCGGGGGGATGAAGCCGTCGGAAGTGAGTTCACATCCGACGAGTCCAGTGAGCCGCTCGACGACGCATCGAGCCGGTCTTTGGGTGGGCTGCATAAACATATTCGACGTAAGGGAAAGCTGTGCAGTAAACGAACACTATGAATCACTCTGGTATCCGGATACTTACAAATTGGCCAGGGGCTTGGCCCTGGGCGCCCACTCCCTCCACTGTCGTCGGGGTCGGCGGAATAGTCCAGAGGAAGGGTTTTCCCCTTCTTGGACCCTTCGGCCTCCCTAGTTGGGCGGCCTGGGGGGGTCTCTTCTTCCTCCTCCTCGTCTTCGCGGGAGGAGTGCGTCTTGGATTCATCGGATGATGAATCCGACACCTCCGGCAGGCGGGCACTCTTTCGAGTCCCCGTGGTCTTCTTCTTGACCTTCTTCTCCGGCACCACATAGGGTGTCGGAGCCAGCAGCTTCGCCAACTGAGCGTCCGCTGGGCCTTCGGGCAAAGGATCCGGACAGTCGATCTGTCCAGGCGTCACCTGCCAATCCTGTCAAAGGAAAGGGAGCTTAGATCCCACATGGAGTCAAACTATGAAAAACTGATACCCTGTAGAAGGAAAAAAGACAGCTTACTGCAAGAGCGTGACGCTGTGCACTGAATCTGCGATCCTCAGTAGCGGATGCGGGAGCCACGGCGCCTTTGAAAAGCACCTTCCAGGCATCTTCGTACGTCGTGTCGAAGAGCCTGTTAAGAGTTTGGTGCCGCGCCGGGTCAAACTCCCATAGGTTGAAGGCCCGTTGTTGGCATGGGAGGATCAGGCGGATGAGCATAACCTAGACTACGTTGACAAGTTTGAGCTTCTTGTCCACCAGGGTTTTGATGCATGTTTGGAGTCCGGTCAGCTCTCCTTTTTTACCCCACGACAAGCCCGTCTCTTTCTAGGACGTGAGCCGCGTTGGGGGTCCGGACCAAAACTCGGGGGTGTGACCCATTCGGCGTCGCGCGGCTCGGTGATGTAAAACCACCCCGATTGCCACCCCTTCAGGGTCTCCACAAAGGAGCCCTCGAGCCAGAGGACGTTGGCCATCTTGCCCACCATGGCACCTCCGCACTCCGCCTGGCTGCCGCGCACCACCTTCGGCTTGACGTTGAAAGTCTTGAGCCATAGGCCGAAATGGGGGCGGATGCGGAGGAAGGCCTCACACACGACGATAAACGCCGAGATGTTGAGGATGAAGTTCGGGGCCAGATCGTGGAAATCCAGGCCGTAGTAGAACATGAGCCCCCGGACAAATGGGTGGAGAGGGAAGCCCAGTCCGCGGAGGAAATGGGGGAGGAAAATCACCCTCTCATGGGGCCTAGGGGTGGGGATGAGCTGCCCCTTTTCGGGGAGCCGGTACGCGATGTCATTGGACAGGTATCCGGCCTTCCTCGGCTTTTTGATATGTCCCTCCGTGAGGGAGGAGACCATCCACTTGCCTCCCGCTCCGGACATGGCTGGAGGAGGTTGAGGTGAGGAGTGCGGACTTGGGCGCTGGAGCTCGAGTGCGAAGAATGGATAGGCGAAGGAGGAAGAAGGCGTAGGTGAAAAGGTGGATCTTTATCCCCTTATATGGGTGGACGCAGCTACATGTCCCCACCAGCCTGATAAAACTCGCTTATCTCCAAGCGCCGTAATCAATGGCGCGGTTGGGTTACCCACGCCTCTATTGATGAGAATCCCGGAATAAGAGGACACGATCTCTGCTTTAACAAGACGTGCCAAGGAAACCGCCTCACATAACGCACTGAGATGGGACAGTAAAACGGTTCGAATAAAAGCTTGGCCGTGGTGTGATGTCACACTATGAAATACGTCAGCAGATTAGATTTGTGTAAATATTATTCTCTCTATGGCAATATGTGGAAACTTATTTTGCAGAGCCAGACACTATCTTTGTGTTCAAAATCTTCTATGAAGTACTTGGAGGAGGAACCCGCCTTGCAATGCCGAAGACAATATGCGCGTCGGACTCGCCGTCATTGAAGCCTAGTTCAGGGGCTACTGAGGGAGTCCTGGATTAGGGGATGTTCGGATGGCCGGACTATACCTTCAGCCGCACTCCTGGATTATGAAGATACAAGATTGAAGACTCCGTCCCATGTCCAGAAGGGACTTTCCTTGGCGTGGAAGGCAAGCTTGGCGATATGGATATGAAGATCTCCTACCATTGTAACCGACTTTGTGTAACCCTTATCCTACCCGGTGCCTATATAAACCGGAGGGTTTTAGTCCGTAGGACAACATACACATCAACAATCATACCATAGGCTAGCTTCTAGGGTTTAGCCTCCTCGATCTCGTGGTAGATCTACTCTTATACTACCCATATCATCAATATTAATCAAGCAGGACGTAGGGTTTTACCTCCATCGAGAGGGCCCGAACCTGGGTAAAACTTCGTGTCCCTTGCCTCCTGTTACCATCCAGCCTAGACGCACAGTTCGGGACCCCCTACCCGAGATCCGCCGGTTTTGACACCGACATAGGGTTTGAGAGGAGATGGTGCTGGTGAAGATGTTGATGGAGATTGACCCCCTCCCGATGAGAGGATCGATGGTGATGACAATGGTGATGATTTCCCCCTCCCGGAGGGATGTTTCCCCGGCAGAACAGCTTCCCCGGAGCCCTAGATTGGTTCCGCCATGGTTCCGCCTCGAGACGGTGGCGCTTCGTCCCGAAAGCTTCCTTCTGATTTTTTCTAGGGCAAAAGACACCTTATACCAGAAGATGGGCATCGGGGGCCTTCCAGGTGGCCCACGAGGCACGAGGCGCGCCCGGGGGGGGGGTAGGGCACCCCCCACCCTCGTGGACAGTGGGTGGCCCCCCTGTGGTGCTTTCCTCGCCCAATATTTTTAATATATTCCAAAACTGACTTTCGTGGAGTTTCAGGACTTTTGGAGTTCTGCAGAATAGGTCCCTAGTATTTGCTCCTTTTCCATCCTAGAATTCCAGCTGCCGGCATCTCCCTCTTCATGTAAACCTTGTAAATTAAGAGAGAAAAGGCATAAGTATTGTGATATAATGTGTAATAACAGCCCATAATGCAATATATATTGATATAAAAGCATGATGCAAAATGGACGTATCAACTCCCCCAAGCTTGGACCTTGCTTGTCCTCAAGCGGAAGCCGATATTGAAAAATATGTCCACATGTTTAGAGATAGAGGTGTCGATAAAATAAAATACGGACATGAGGGCATCATGATCATTCTTAGAATAGCAACATATATATATATATATATATATATAGTCATATGATTTCTTATGTTAAAGTAACAATCTATTCATAATGTAAAGTATGAATCAAAAACTTCTTTGAGAACTATCAAACTATAATCTCAGTCATTGAAGCAATTGCGATTTATCATAACATCGGAAAGAGTCAATATAAGAGCTTTTCAGCAAGTCCACATACTCAACTATCATTTAATCTTTCAGAATTGCTAATACTCACGCAATACTTATGGGTATGAAGTTTTAATCAGACATGGAGAAGGATAGGGGCTTATAGTTTTGCCACCCAGCCTTTTACCTTAAGGGTAAAGTCAACAATAATGCTTTATGAAAACCCA